>NC_052119.1:9196867-9221609 GCF_012273895.1 Zerene cesonia
CTGAAATACCAACAACATATTAATATTAAAGTCATAAGATTGATCAAATGGGTTTCATTTATTATTAAAACTTGAGTATATTATTCTAGAGACTTTGCTATCAAGAGTTTTCAGTGTTGCATCCAAAAAATATCGACTTGAATAGAAATATCACACTATCACAACATTTCTACGAAAATTCCGATATCATATATGTATTTATTCAAATAGATTTCTTTTAGCATCGCTTTTGAAGCGTCGGTGCCAACAATAGGAATAACATTAGATGTGCATTGACTTGAACTTGTGAATTACTAACTGGAACCCGCGGCTTCACTCGGGTGGTACCTAACAAAAATCTTAATGCAGACGATAATATGTCTTTGTTTCATACAGACCTCATTTCATACAGACCCGAACAGAGGTTTTGTACGTGAAAGAGTAACAAACTTCCATACATTCTCACAAGCTTTCACGTTTTTAATATTAGTAGGATAAAATGGATATTTAAGATAATTTTTTTTTGCTTTTACGTGACGTACTCTCGGCGATATATTTGCAGACTTTATCGATTATTTTTATTTAATTACATCTAAGATAAGTCATTAATTTGAAAATACAATTTCGATTCTCTAGTATTTAAAAATGAGTGGATGCAGTTCCTGCCTCAAAAAGTTATGACATATTCCTTAAAAAGACCTTAAAGTTTCAGACCTTGTCACAGTGACCGATCTTAATGTGAAAACAGTTTGTATTATATTAAAGCTATAGTTATTGAAACTATGCAAACAAATAATTTTATATCAACACATCATACAGGTCATAAACATTCTCAGTTTTGAGTTAACTCAAACGCAATTCGTAACACTACATTTTCGAATAAGAAAAAAAGAAACCAATCAGTAACACAGCGTCCTCCAAGAAAAATACACGAGAGATTTCATCATTTCCCACAAAATTGAGAGTCGCAAGTGGAAATTCGAGACGTGTAAAAACTATACGAACAACCACTAAATAACTTACTATTTTTTCTCCACACGTTTCGGGTATCGAATGGCATCTCAGACCTCCCAAACTATGCCCTCGGGAAAGGCGCATAATGTATTTATATCTTTAGAACACGAGGACGAAAAGACTAGATTTTGCGGAGGTATAAATGGAATTATTTCTCATCCACTCGCAGAGATGAAAATATATTTTCTATCATCTGGGGAACTGTATTGATTGCCACTGTGTTTTTTTTCCTATTTGTGTTCCATTTTTAAATTTGACGCGGGAATATTTATAGATACGAGCTTACATAATTGTTCTTGGAAATTCCGTTGTAAGTATTTTATCTTAGCTTTTTTGTTCATAAAATTAGATATTAATAATAGTGTAAAGCATTGTTGCTAGATAAATTTATGCGGTTCAACGAAACACATGGAGTTCTGATTCTACGCTTAAAAAGACACTGTATAAGTGAAATTATAGAATTTTTGTACCTACTAAATTTTTAATTCTCCATTTTATAGTATATCTAGATATATCAAAACACCATGAGAGTGGCATAAGCTGCTTTTCACCGCGATTAAACATCTCATTTTAATAGAAATTTACTTCTAACACGTGGTTAAAGCTGCGAGCGGAAAGCTATATACGTTATAAATAGAAAAGTGAAAATAAACCACTGGGCCGAAAAACATTTTCCCTCGAGATCCATAATACACCCTTAGCTGAAATCAGGATTATTCATCCATCGCTCGTCCCACATTTTTTTACGAAAGCGTGCTATAAGAATAACATTATTTTTTTAATGATGTCTTAAATTGTACAACTTTTAACGTATATTAATCGTTATGTTTATTAAAGACTACAATATTTGTCCAAAAGCTTCTAAAACTGAACTGCATTAAAAATCTAATTTTCAATGTAAATCAGTTTTTACTAGAGAAAAATCAAACGAGAAAATACTATAAATATCTGTAATTTATAAATTCAAAATAAACAATATTTTTAACAGTCATAGTGCACACTTCATGTTGGTAACTATCACGCAATTGAAATATTTTCTATGCATTAACATTTGTTTGTAAACATAAAGAAAATTTAGAAATCAGCGCTTTAGTATTTACAAGAGTCTTTGTGTTTTGGGAGCAAACTAAAAAGCAACCATGTAGTGGCTACTGACACGTAATAATACTTTTAATACCAGACGACTCAGATAACATGCATGTCATCCAAATACAGAATACGTTTTTAAACAATATAATCCATAAAATCTACAAGAATCAAAATCGTTACATGGATCACGTCCATCAATCTCCGATTAAACGTGCCTCAGGAAGGTGGAAGGAAAGTTACGTATCTTTATTGAAAGTCTCAGATATTTCCCTGTCGTGGCTAATGGATGTAAACTCTATCGAAGCGAGCAAACGGTCAAGGTCGCATACCACCCACACCTCCTTGCTTGCTAGGGTTGCCTAAAGTATTATTTTTGTTGTTTATACCCATTTTAGTGGGTAGTTTTTATGCCATAAGCGGGCGAGCTGGCGGTTTGCCTGGTAGTAAGCGAACACTACCACCCATAAACATTCGCAGAAGTAGTGCCTCTGCGAATGCGCTGCCCGCTTTGAAGGAGAAAGGGATAAGGAAAGGATTGGCTAGGAAGGAAGGGTGAGAAAAAGGAAACGGGCCTTAGATTTCTTATTATCAAGTACAGTGCACTATTAAACTAACGTTTAATTATTTAGTAACAGTTGAACTCTATTGATGCCCGTTGTAAACAATTTTGTTGTGTACAAAATAGAACCTTATCAGTAAAAAAAATCGTTTATAACTGCCATGTTACAACAAAAACGATTAAATTACGTATTTTTAATCATGTAATGATGTGTTCAACTTCATCATCATCTTCACTTAGCAAATATTGACATAAATAATATCGAAAAATAAATAATAATTGAAAGAAGATTTAATAATTAAACGGTATCATCTGTAGTTATAAAAAAATCCTTTACCATAAACATTAAAAATAACAATAAGATTATAATACTTAATTAATAACTAAAGACTGACAGCCCTACCCACCCTACAGTGACGTTTTAAGGAAATTGTTTCGTGAATTTCCCTTTAGTTTTTCGTTAAAATTGTGTAAAATGTCCTGATGGGCGTTCAATCTCGGAAGACAACTGATCAAAGCTATTAATATGGCCTCCCAAATAATTTATTATTAGCCCTGAAAGGCGAGTTTCATTCAATATTGGAAACGAATCAATTTGATTTATTAAGGTATAAGAAATAAGGAGTGAATGTACTTAAAGAATGATAGTAAGAATTATTTCAAATTTAATTCATTCATATTTAACATGTAGGTTGTTTTTACCGACTTCAAAAAAGTAGGAGATTTTCAATTCGACTATGAACTTTTCTGTTTTACCCCGTCACCTTACTGGGAGAACTGTATTGATCATTGTTTTTAATTCAAAAACTGTTACTTGTCATGTGATCTCATTTCAATTAGTTCTAGGTCTGACAATATAAATGCGGTCTAGTTAAGTTGTTAAAAATAATATTTGGTTTAACTTGTCAATAACATAAAATAAATGAACTTCAGAATTATGAATTAGACAGTATTTAGTAATTTTTTATACATAGGAGGGCTAGTATTTATAGTGTTATGAAAGGCTTTCGAAAAACAGATAGTTGCTTATACAAATTTAACTATTTATGGATATTCTGTTTATTCACATCCTAAAAGTATGAAAAAGGAGGCCTTAATGTACTTAGGAATGGGATTTATTTAACAAAAAATCACACTAACATTATAAATTTGAAAGTTTGTTTGGATGTTTGTCCGTCAGTCACGATGAAACTACTGAACGGATTTTGATTTTGTAATTTGGTATCCTGAGCTGCCTTAGGTGATAGGATACTTTTTATCCCGATTAAATGCTTTCTTGAGATAAAACAGGAATCTTCATATCCCGGGCGGAGCCGGTACGAGCGTCTGGTACACCATAAAAGTAGGTTAATTGCTATCCAATCATATAACTGAATAAAAAACATTAAAATGATTGATGACCAATAATCCACTGGCATCATTAACGCACAATTAAACAAAATGCGGAAGGTTTAATCCGACCCAACATTAACTCGCTTAGTAACAAGGTAATTGTAACAAAAACAGGCGAATTAATAGGGTCTGATCCGATACAGTTCTGCACCCTTCCCTGTATATTAAAATTTCGTTTGTTCGTATAATACGGGTATGTATTTTAAATTGAACAATGAGTCTTTAATTATTTATGCATATATTATCAATCAGGTATTCATTAAGACTAACTCTGTAATCCTACTATTTTATAATATTATAAATGCAAAAGTTTGTAAGGATGTGTGTGCGTTTGTTGCTCTTTCACGCAAAAACCACTGAACGGATTGCAATGAAATTTGGTACGTAGACAGCTGGACAACTGGAATAACACATAGGCACTTTTTATCCCGATATTCCAACTGGATACGGATTTACGCGGGTTAAACCGCGGGGCGCAGCTAGTGTAATATAACCAAGAAGTGGTACGGTATCACCACAGAATTAGAAGACTCGCGTTTTCTTTAAAAACTGTGTATATATAATAGAACTTTTCTGTTTATTTACATTTTATATTTCTGCACTTCTCCATACGAATATTAATAAAGCCAAATCAAACACCGACCGTACGCGCAATATTCCTAAAAGGGTGTTAATAACCCTTATTTATCTTTCAAAGTTTTACGTATCTGTGGCACTTTTTGACAGCGTATGTTTTCCCGCCAACTGTCAAATTCTAAAGTCGAGATTACACCCACACGCCCTACTTAAGTATGGAGGATGACATACGCCCAATCAACGTAGAATTAACTTGGAAATCTCATTTAAAACATTCGGGTAATTGCCCTCAACTGTTCGTGTGTTTATGATAAATGAAGGATAATGTTTTGAAATGTATTCCATCCGCTCCATAGTTTTTGTTTTGTTCGATGTGGTTTTCCTAAAATGTCATTAGGTGGATTTCAAATGTTTGCAAACTATTTCTTCATTCTTTCTTCATATTTTCTTCATGTTGATGAACTCATAAATTATTAATATTGAGGTTAGTACTATTACAACTAAATATGAATTACATAATTTTCTAATTTCAATATAATATAACAAAGGATTTTCACAGTTATGAAGACAGAACAGTATTTAATTTGTGTTTCATTCATATAAAATATTATTATAAAACAGACGAACATCATTGGATGTGAAAGTGACGACAAATTCTAATAAAATATACCCTTAACATGTAACATCAAGAAGAGTATCACGAATGTAAATCTAGACTTAAGTCTGTCAATGTGCCATCGACGATACGTCTTATGGGCGAAGGAAGTAGGGAGTTCTAAAGAGGAAGTGGGGTATCGTGAGGAAGTGAGCGCGGACGGATTGCGCTTTCAAAGCGATCGTTCACCTTTAGAATCTAGGTTAGGTTAGGTTATTCGTTGGTAGTACATGCTGCGATATTACGTAATATGTTTTTGATATGATCATATATATTCATTTTAAATAATGTGTCTATATACACTCTAATTAAAAGATAAATATACATAATCAGCTCCATACCCCGGCCCGGTTTTTCTTTTTCCTAATGTTTTTTTTTAACACTTTCAAATTAAGAAAACAGAAATGATAAATTTCGCTCCGTATCTCTTAAATTATAAGTTGTGTATCTTACACGTTTTATAATAAAATGTCAAAGCTCCTATTAAAATATATATGAAACAAAAGATTATCTTTTGTTCAATATCGTAGGTCTTTGTTCTCTGATAATATCAATTACCTTAATGGTTTGAGCCTAGAGAACTCGACGTAGCATCAAGATATAAAGTCGAACATGCCATCCATTAGGCGAATCTGGGAGCCAAGACTGCTATATTAGTAAAATAACACACCATTACCATTCAATTGACAATCTATGAAAATTCAATCATCATTGCTACAAAATTCGTGAAAAAACTAAATCGTAGGCATAATAGTATCGTACATGAATTTTAATAATGCCTCGATAAGGTAAATGCAGTGTTGCCAACGAAAATATCGTGAAATAAGGTGCATGGCAATACAGTTGTGAATTTATTGAATTTTATGTTATTTCAATGGAACACCATTGATCATAAACAATTAATAGACCACTAAATCTGTCAAACTGTTCTGACACACTCTAATTTATTTATTTATTTGGTCAACCAACATTAGCTTATGTTTTTTAAGTATAAATAATATAACAAATATTCTTGCGAAAAAGTAATAAAACACTTACATGTTAACACAGCATGCACAAATTAAACTAATGGAGACACTATTGAATCATTTTACGGTATACTCACGTAAATCCTTACATTTTATGAATGGATAATAAATAAATATATCAAAAAGACTTCTGTTTTTTTTTTTTTTTTTTTTATGTCATAATCGGCAATGGAGCTGGTGGGACACCTGATGATAAGCGCTACCACCGCCCATGAACATTTGTAGAGGCTTAAAGTCGATTACAGACCTTACGCCTCTACAAATGGATTGCCGACTTTACATTGGGAAGGGATTAAGAAAGGATTGGCGAGAGGAATAAAGGAAAGGATTGGGAAGGGGAAGGAAAGAGGATATGGGCCTTTCTTCTATAGTACCCTATAGATAATCTCTTATGCTTTTTAAGACATTAGGTCACGCAAAGGGCATAATTGCGTGTTCTTATAATGGTAAACGTTTCTCTTCACTCACTGCGTTGGGTTTTAACGATTTTCTCAAAGAAATTGTTAGTAAATTCAACCGTCTGTAAGTAAAACATAATCGTTTTATGTTGAGCTTGTTTATATTAAGCGGATTATTTCTCTTTTGTAGAATTATTATTAACATAATATTATTTAATAACTCATGTTTATAGATGTTTAAATATTAATATATACTAAAAATACTTAAAACTTATTCCAATTGAGGAAAAGGTCAAAACTAATTTTAAATGATTTTAGTTAAAAGTGGTTTTGACAGATGCCCTTATCTGTCTATATACATAAAGGTGACTGACTGACATAGTGATCTATCAACGCACAGCCCAAACGACTGGACGGTACGGATAAAAATTTGGCATGCAGATAGATGTCATGACGTAGGCATACTCTAAGAAAGGATTTTAGTAAATTCTAGCCCCAAGGGGATAAAATTGGGGATGAAGATATTTAACCACGTAATTTTTTTCATTAATTTCGACCTTGTTTCGTACGGCATTTAGCTGAGGTTGCTTCCGTTTATAACCATATCAAAATATTTCTCATTAACTTAAATGTTTTCAAACCATATTCCTAACAACTTTCAGTTCCCATACGGAACACACTCGATCTACAAAACAAATACAAAATTATATTGACTCAGGGTCAAAAGCTGAAGGGTAAAAAGTTAAAAAGTGGGTGAGCCACGACCACTCATATTTATTTTACCTTCATATTCAGTCTCGGGAATATGGGACTATAATCTTTTAGGGATCCGCATTTAATTCGGAAACCACAGTGACTTTTTGTTTTTACGAGATTAAATGTTTGTGGGGAAATTTGTTCCAACCTAGTTTGTTATTTGACAAATATTGTGTACTTATAATTTTTATTAAAAAAAATATATATCAACGTAAAATTTTCAGTATTACAACAAATTTAAATGCGACCACATGGTGGCCACCAAATGGTAGCTTTCAAATCATAAAAGAATCATTCATCGGTTCACCCGATAAAAAGTTACGGGAAATAAACAAAAAATGAAAAATTAACGTTTCATTTACGTTTAAGCATCACACAAATATGCTGCTCAATTTTGAAGGTATTTAGAAAGGTTTGGGATTCAATTACTCGGAAGCTCAGACCCCTTTTAGAGTGAAACGTGTCTTTAAATGCCCTTAGAAATGCCCTATATACTTGCGAAATCACTACTTCATCTTGGCTTTACCTTTTAGACATATACATACATTGCCTGAAAGATATCACTTATAAGCGATAAGGTCGCCTTCTTTTCTGTATCTTCTCTCAGCATAAACCTCGTTTTTTGAATATTATGATGGTAACACAATAAAGCGTTTAAATAAAAATATAAATAAAACACTTTAACAAAAACGAACGTACGTAACGTACACAACATACAAAATATTTACCAAAAAATAAAAAACCCAAAATGCTTTTTGAAAAGTAGGTTAAAAAATAGTAACTTAAACAAAAACAGTAAAGGTTTAGTTACGTATTGATACATTAAGGAGACAAGAGAAAGATTAACGGGTAAGAAGGAAAGGAATGGGAAGGGACCTTATCATAGTTTTCTTGAGAAGTGAGTATTTTACTACAGAACCTCTGTACTATAAATTATTATCTTCTTATCTGGGCTGAAAAACACATGATTTGGGAAAAATAATATCCAATAAGATATTGCGTATTTTGTACTGAAGACTTAATACATTAATGTTTTTACTCAGACTGTATTTTATGCTCTTTTCGTAAATTACCTTCGTGGATAAAGGGTGCTTTAATATTAAAGAATTCTAATGGAAAAAGAGAAACTACAGGAGACAATTATTGAGTCTTTTCTGCAGTAAATGCTGCTGCTAATTGTACCCTATTGTTCACTAAAGTAACGATTCACAAGCACTTTTATGAGACTATAGTTGGATGAATATTGACAATAATGACTTTTATCATATCTTAATCAATATTCATTCTTAATACAAGCAATATATATTGGACTAGCTGTTCGCCCCGGCTTCACCCATGGTACATACGTAGCCTATGTAACTCAGGGAAGTTGCAGCTTTCCAAAGGTGAAAAAATTATAATTGAAATCGGTCCAGTGGTATGGTAGTGGTAGTGCATGCAAACATACTAACATGCAATTGGATTATATGCCTTTCTATTGGCACATCTGTTCTTTTCTCATATACTATTATTAATATACAAAAAAACCTTCTATATTCTTTATTGTTATAGCAAGGTTTATCTTTATTATTATGTTTTTATAATTCTATTATAATTGCATTTGCACTTTTAAATTTTTAATCTGAATCGTCGATAGAAAAATTACAATTTTCACTTTTGCGGCGCTAGCATGAGAATCTGTAATTAACCCGGGGTCGCCCAAGTGATGCTGGTTTGAGATGGATAGGTTAAGTAAACAGCCATAAATCTTGAGGTGTCGCTTTAATATAGTGGCTCTATACATCATTATTGGGAACTAATCCTTCAAAGGGTTGGCACGTCATCAATCAGCTGAGGTGCGATTTTGTTTTGAAGATTTCTAGACAAATCTTTTGTGTCTGGAGCCATCTTGTTGAATTCTTTTGTGAAAATACTGGTATTGAAGATGCCAAGACACTTCCCATATATTTATATGTTAAGTACTAAATAGTTGAATGCGTTTTTTTTTTTTTAAATAAGGCTCATAACTCACATACTCTAGATCCATATATCTTTTATTTCTACTGCAGTAAATATTGTAGAAACAAATTGATTCAAAAACTTCACTAGCTAATAAGGTAACGTTATACTGGTGAGATTATTTTTTAAATTGGTCTTAAATAAGCAATAAAACACCTTCCAACCCCATTCATTTACCATAATATAAAATTATATACAGCATAACAATCCCGCCTATCATACAAAACGTTCACCATCTCTCGCCATATAACCTCGATATACATAACATAAATACACGTCAAGTAGGGATCAAGTGTCATAAAGGAAACTGCGTTCCCTACAAAATTCAACAGCCTGTTGGAGTGGCTTCTGCAAGAAATGTCAGTACAGTTCATCAGCGTTTTACTTAATGACCCTTACTGGTTTGGAAACTGATACACTCCTTGAGGGTAAATGGAGAAAATTAAATATTAAACGAGAGAAATGAAACGAAATTGTAAAATAAATATTTGTGAAGAAAGCTGTTGGGTTGCGCGGTGGATCCTGTATCAAGTAACAGATGGTTTTTAGCTTAGACTTCAGGAATACAGTTATCCCTTTATGAAATTCTGGAAATCAGGTATTTCATATGGCTTATTTCATATTTCGTATGCCTTAACTATAAATTCCGCGTAACTAAAATTATACTGAAAAATTAAAGCTCATAAACAGTTAATAGGATTCAAGGAGTCAAATATCAATCTAACTCCATCGAGATTTCAAGCTCAAAGATTGAAATATTCAAATTCATATATTATGTAATGTATGTATTAAGTATATATTGTCGTGATATCGAAATGTACCTTCAAATAAACCCTTTCAGGGCGTCTCACATAACATTCTTATCATATTTCCTTTGATCTATATTGAAATGTAATCCGAATGTAATGGAGGTGATGCTAAACAATGATGAATTTTACTGTGTTTTTGTGTGAGCCTTCCTGAGAATATTATTTATACGTTACGAGCATTTCTCTGAATAGCGAAACGAAATCATCAAAATATAACACCAAATATTTACGAAACGAAACTCAAACAACACTCAAATAAAGATACAATAAAAGACATACTCAATAAAAAATAAAAAAAGAAGATATTTTTTTTTATGTCATAGCTGGCAACTGAGCTGGTGGTTCGCCTGATGGTAAACGATCACCACCGCCCATGAACATTCGCAGAATCTCAAACCTCTGAGGATGAGAGGAGAGGATGAGGGATAAGGAAAGGATTGATGAGTGGAAAAAAGGAATGGACTGGGAAGGGCTAGGAGAAGGAAATAGGCCTCCGATAATTTTAGCATCTGTACACCGTTTCCGCGGGGAATAAAACACAACTATTTTATATACATTTCGAAGACAACGTTTAAAGAATGTAATACGACAACAACTTACGTTCATCCAGCAAGTTCATACAACGTTTCACTGCAAAAAGGACCATCTGTACTTGTCCAAGGCTCTAACTGTCACTATCCATCAAGCGTGAAAACGTAATAATATTCTGAAAGATTGGTTGTCGTTTCGCAGTTACACAATAACTATTGATTATATTATGTATAGCACAATTATTTTATGCTACTTTAATCTGGAAAAGCCCAAAGACAAATCAGACGTTGCCATTTCTTTGTAAGATTAAATAGCAGTGTTTTTAATGTGGGAGACAAGCACGCTTCTGCATGACTTGTACCAGCCCGCATGGGATACGTACCACAACCATAGACGATCGGCGCGAAATAGTGACTATGAATGATGAATAGTTGCTTACTCCCGTCGACTACTCTTTCCTTATACATTTTCAGAAGTCCTCTAAAAATCATCATGAGTGGTGGTGTTCGCTTATAACTAAATCCCAATTGGTGGCTCTTATATAAAAATATATGTATATAACTGTTCAACTTTCTTGTCCTTTTTATTCTTTGTGACAGTCAGGACAAAGATTAAGGCTAAATTTTTATAAGAGATTATGTCAATTCATGTAGTGCCTACTAACTGGCGCCAGCTATCCCTTTTAACCAGGCATTTACCGTATTTTTTTCGATCCATTCTAAAGTCTAACGGAGTTTCATGACACCTAAACCTCATTTTTATCCACTTAAGGGCGAATTTCCAAGTACATTAAATAATATATAAGAATAGTACAAAATTTCAACAGGACATATGGAGCATTAATATGACAGGAATTTATGGAAGTTCTCCTTTATTATATTTAATTTAGAACAGACAAGATTGAATGCGAATAAATCACGTCAGAATATGTTGTTTAAATTCAAGTAACTCTCAAAGGAAATGAACGTTATCATGAAAAGTTGGTGCGGATATTAACAATCTATCAAACGTCGCAGCTACAGCAAGCGGAACCGTTAAATTGATAGCTCTTTACAGCGGAGATTTTATGTTTAAAGTATCTCTTTAATCAGACAATAAACGTTAACAGGATCTTAACTAGGTCTAGGATGATCATTATAGTTTTAGGTAATGTTGGCTTAGTGGTTACAGTATATTGTAATGGAGACTTCGAATGTTGGTGAATTATATTTTTTTTAAATGATATTTTATTACGTATAAACCGCGCCGTTACGTTACGCGTTACGGCACCATTCTATCTGGCTACCTCTTCTTTCATGCATACGACAGCGTAGACAGGCAGGCTCTATGTAGGCAGGCTCCGTTGAATAACTACTGATCGAATCTTATCCAGCCTTAACCCTAATATATTGATGTCCTGTATGCATACATACATTTATTTTTTTTATTAATTTTCCAAATGACTGCCTGCCTATGTGCCTTTCGCTGTGAAATATTTTATCTTTTACCCAACGGTTGCCTGATAAAGACGGCTTTTAGACACAAGGCCGCCATTTTTAAGTAGCTTTTGTTAAGTTTATCTCTGTTTTATATTTTGTAAGTGTGCAATAAAGAATAAATAAATAAATACTGAAACAAAACATTGCATTGATAAATATATGAATTAATCACAAACTGATAAACACACAAACATACAGACACATGATAATCTTAAATTAGCCTCGTTTTCCGCTTTGCGTCTTATAATAAATTCTCCAAAAAAAATAATAAAAAAATGTGATGTCGCAAATATCATCAAAAGGTATGCAAAATTGTTATCTCCGAATTGGCCATAACCCAGAAAATACACTACGTCCTTAATATTAGCCAAAGCGTCATCGTATTACAATATTTCTTCAATAAAATTTCACAAGATCGCTTTTTCTTTACGTAGGTATTTCAGTATTATTTCATTTTATATGTGTAGTCTTCAGTATAATATAAACCTATGGGTGTGCGTGTGTGTGTGTGTGTTATAGTTATATTTTGATGCATTTTTGTATCATAGTATACGAGATCTAGTAAAAACTGACTAATAATAATAAAACTTTAAATTTAATCTAAAATAGAGACAAGCCTAATGAGCAAATCAAGCTTCGTATTTAGTCCTCATTTGATGGCTATTTTTCTTTTTTATTTGTCTGTTGTGTTACAAACATCATCGAAATCTTAATCAAACTCTACCTACAATGTTTACCTAGTCGTCGTCGAATTCCTTGCCATTCTAATGATTAATCACGTTTATTCTAATGCACGTATCGAAATAAAATATGCTTTCATCAAATCATTCCATAATTTATAACACGATTTAATGTTTAAATATATTTTATCAAAATTATGAAAAGGAACACTTCAAACATATAATAGAGAACCGTTAAATACATAAAATTAATTATTACATATTTGAGGGTTCAAAAATTAATTATACTACGAACTACTGCTTATTATTATATGGTTTCTAAAACTTCTCTGCTATTTCCAATATGACTATCTTATACCTAAAGACACATAATGACCCATCAGGAATATTTGAGAAGTTTAAAAAAGCAATTCGCGCATGCATGGACCATCCCCATGGCTGTGTACAAGCAATTTATTGTCGAACTTAAGGCTGGTAATAACGGCACGAGCAATAAAAGGTAATTGCGTGGGTATAACTCAGCGTTATCGTAGGTTTCGCCTTAATATTAAGGTGCTGAAAGGATTATTTAAGTTGATGGATGACGGCAGTCTCTTAGCACGTTCTAAAGACGTGGATGTCAATTTTGTCGACAATTTTATAGTCTTAACTGTCGTATCTTATCCAATACTAGCATTTAAAATTGTCAAACTCAAATATCTATTTATACAATTGAACTCTTATTGAAGCACTTTTGAATCGTCATAACACAGTTGTTACATTTACTATCATTGCAACATATGTCTATTTGGGGACAATTTTTGCCTCAATCTACGTACGTACGCCTATGCCGAATTAAAGAGAAAAGTATTATGATGTCAAATTGGTATTCCTGATTAAGTACTAGAGCAAGAATTAGTGTCACAAGACGTTACGTATGTCCTGACAAAGTGAAGTGACGATTGAGTAGTTAGCTGATAGTAGTGTGAAGGTCTATTGTCACATACCCACTGACTTGTACAGACTGCCAATTTATAGGTATCAGGTATTCAAGGTAGATACATAAAATATTGCTTATCTCATGTTAATTTTTCCTACTGGTTTTCACTTATATTTAAGGGATACTGTTAAAAACAAATCGGCCAATACTCCCAGAGATTTTCCGTCGACTCTATTGTTTTACAGACACTTTGGAGCATATATCATTTGTATTATTCTTATATTACATGATACATAATTTGTATTATATATTACTATTTCTATAACTATTTAGGTGAAAAAACGCAGAATTATAAAGGTAAAGAAGATTAAATTAGTTGCATACAATTTACGACACAATTAATTTTAATTTTTTTTGTGGTTAAAGCAGAAGGCAAGTTAGAATAAGAAGGTAACCCAGATATATATTAAAAAGATCGAATAATATTAAATGTATGAAAACTTTTCGTTATATTCGGAACCATCAGACCAGCAGTCGCATGAAACACCGCGTGGTCTTAAACATTTTAATGTGTTATTACATTTTTATCGCATCCTCTCTCTGCATCCTCGTAAAATAAATAATAGAATCCATTCGCCCCACGTTGCCGTAAACAATGTAGCCTATATACTGTAAACCTTTATATCCTTCGCCTACGCTCGTATGCTAATATTAAGTTTGCCCACATTGCATTACCTTTACTTAGCAATTTCTCTCCGTGTTCCGCTCAAACGTACAAAATATAATAATGAAACAATGGGAATGCTGTGATGTAAACAATTTTCTAAGAAATGATTAGTAACGTTCAGTCTATTAACGCGGTGAGAATCGCGAGCTTATTAGCGACTGCTATGATGCTACATATTGGTTTGACAGTTCATGCGTGCTTCATTGCTATATCTTATTAATTAAGATTTAAACTTTAATTAATTTGTATCCATTTAAATACGAATATGTTATAGAATGGGGTTGTTTTATTATTAATGTGGTCCTACAATTATGTTACCATTACATTCAATTCTGGATAGATTCATCGGAGTACATAGTGTATAATCTAACAATATCTAAGGTCATAAAGAAAGTTAGTGGGTGTCCGATTTAAAAGGCAACCACATTGCACATTTTTCAATGATAAATTTTTATTTTTTCAAAATCAAACCTGAGGATCAGATTTGATTGTTGAATCACTAACTATAATTCCGAAGAATAAGATATTGATGCCGTTTATCCATTTTCCAATCAAGCAATCTCTCTACCTTAGTAATAAAAGCCACCCAGTGTCTCCGGGCAATTGAAATCAATTGATCGGACTAAGGCATCGTACTTTACAAACGTGGATACGAAGATATCCACTTACCCCATTTTCAAGTACACTATTCGATGCAACATCAACAGACTTCAGTCAACTGTGAAATCTCTAAAATAGCTTATTCTGAACATACATTTTCAGTAATTTGAAGGCGAGCTCTTTGAGTACAGAGCTCTGCTGTAAGGTAAACTTACTCGAGCAAGACGGAATCTTTAAACTTAGAAATGTTGCAATATGAAGATGTATTTTTACAGCATTATAAAGGAGCAGACTTAAGTCTTAGTTTTTTCTCTATGTTTATGAAATAAGGAAAAATAAATTAACTAATATATATGTGTATGCGTTAGATTATTGTAACTTCTTTTATTTATGAAAAAAACGATATTGAATTTATTTACTATAAATTTGTTCACATGTAAAACTTACAGATTATTTTATGCAATTAAACAATAATCTACGATAAATAACAGAATTTTTTTACACTAGCTGTAATCCGCGGTGTCACTCGCGTTGTACCCGGATAAAAAAGTAGTCTATGTGCTAATCCAGACTATAATTTATCTCTGTATCAAATTTCATACAAAGGAGATGAGCTGATTTCGCATGAAAGTGTAATAAACATCCATACATCCTCACAAACTTTCGCGTTTATTAAATTAGAAGGATAGGATTACGCTCAGTTCAAATAAGATTAAGATTTGAGGTCAAGGAGATTGAGGTGCTGGCTCATAGCCATTTTAAGTCTTAATTGCAACAGAAAAAATACTTGTAGCTATATAGCTCATATATTTAATGTAGGTTGTGTAATTATAACCATATTACCCCATCATGAAAGTTATCATTGAAATATATTATTTTCATAACAATATTATTTATAATATTAGGAATAAAAAAAACAGTGGTGGCTCAGTGGTGATATCGGATTTCAAAAAATCGATAAGTCGGGGTTCGAGACCAGACGAGCATGCAGGAAATAAATTGATTTATCAATTTATCTGCACATGGGAATAACAACACCCCTGCTCGAAACGATGAAGGAAAACATCGTGAGGATACCGGCATGTCTGAAAGTCAAAAAATTCCACTACATGTGACATCTGCCAACCCGCACTTGGCCAACGTGTTGGATAATGGCCTGAACCATCATAGGAGGCCTGTGTCCCAGTGCAGTGGGAATATGTATGGGCTGATGATGATGATTATTATGAAATTTCAAGCCTATTGTGTTATCATCAGACACGTGCAATTTCTGTGTATATTACTTCTCTTAAGAACATGATTAAGTGACATATTAACACAATCATAATCTAATCTGATAATATAAACTGTTTGTTTAATTGAACGATCTGATCTCAGGAACTACTGGATTGATTTCAAAAATTCTCTCACCGTTTATCGTATATGTGACCTCTGTTCTGTGTACCACGAGCGAAGCCGAGGCAAACCGCTAGTCTATTATAATATAAATACATATTCAGAAACACAAATATAAATATCAAATTATTTTTTAACAGTCCGTCATTGACGCTGAATAATCTGATTTGAAATGTTTATTAAAAGAAGAAGGTATTTTTAAAAGCTGCCAGCAACTTTGTTAAAACTTGAAAGTTTCTTTAAACTTTCGTTATTAATTACGGCTGTATATATTTAGACACTATTTCTAGACTAGGTACAATGTAGGATAGTGAAGTCCCGTGTCCTCTACTGGAGTATGGGGCAAATGATAAATATCTGTTTCACTGATCGTTTTTTTTTATGGACAAGTAGGTGATCAGCCTTCTGTGTCCTGCCAGACCGAGACGTTTTTTTTTGTGCGTCCCCACCGGGAATCGCACCCAGGACCCCTCGGTTCTACACTCACGCGTTAACCACTGTACCGAGGAGGCGGTCGATGTATGTAGGATAAATATAGGCGATATACCTCGTGTACAATTAACGACAGAAATAATTTTGAAATGTTCGCCCGAGGTGATTAATTAAAAACCTCATTAGTTTCGGCAGATCAAAATAATGTGTTCAGTTTAGAATTTAATCGAACGGCCAAATATCCTACAGGCCGTGAATTTAACGGCGCCGTTTACTAAATGACAGTTGGAAGTTATCAACGAGTTTTTTTTTTTTATGAGATAGCCAGGCATTTGATTGCAACCCACCTGAATGCAGGTAAGCAATGATGTAATCTAAAGATATGCATGACTAGACAGGGAAGACTATCTAGATGGATAGATCCTATAACTTTACGACTAAAGCACAAAGTTGTGGCTATTTTTATACAAAATGAACTTCTAACAAATAGCACTAAAACACAAACTTAAATAATAAATCAATATAACCCTTTTAAAATTTCTCCATAAAACAACAGATCAAATAGTGATAGACGATAATTCGTCTATCACTATGCTAATGCAGGAAAAGCTCATTGCTACAGCCCTCATTAAGTCAAAATACACTGATCTATCAACGTATCAACGTTGACAAAGAAAAAAACCGTAAAAAAACCTGCAACAAAGTCAATTTCACGTAACAAACGCTTTACATAACAGAAGAGTCAATTTATTTAGTCACACAAATCGCCCGCCCCCAGGAATACAAACGAGTGGCATCTTTTTTATGCAAATTTCTGTTTATGAAAATCTTTGGAAGTCGATTTTTCGCTGTACCATGAATTATTATTGGTGTTAGAAGGGATGTAACGAGGGCAGATTGAATTTGTCGGTGAATTTACGCGAATGGCGTTTCAATTACTTACTTTCACTTTCTTGGAAGGTGTGTGTAATACATTGGTGCGGTTTCGAGAATATTATGATCAAAATAAAGCGGCACGTGTTTATATTATGTGTTCATTTAGATGGCATTTATCCGCTGTTAGCTGGGTTGAGCTTTATATTGATTGCGTAGTAGTATTACATTTTGTAATTGTGTCTTATTGATGTGTATATTTTAACAGTTTTAATATAAACCGCGTATTCCTTTTTCCGAAGAAAAATCAAGGGCCATTTCTTCTTTCCAATTGACTGTTTTTGTTCTTTCCAATAATATACTAAACCGATCTGGGTAAATGAAATTTAAGTTAATGCACTAGTAATTTAATTTTATGTTATTTTATCTAGTATCTATAGTTATTATTCGATAATGTACATTACATTATTATTAAGACATTATATAGGTACATATGTAGGTACTGCTTGTCGCTGTACCTACATCTATAAGTATATCATTTTTATGTAAATAAATTGCTTTCTTCGTCCACTCTTTAAATATACGCTGACGAATTTCGCTCCGCTTCATAAATTTTTATGTGTATTTTTGTACTCCTTCTGTTATTCTGATATTTTGGAAGTTCTTAAAGTCAAGCATTATAAAATTGGTTTACTCGTTTGTGATTATAATTATAATGAACATGAATGACATTAAAGTTGCTGACACAGTCGCTGATGGCGTATCGGAAACATATTCAGAAACTGTGGAACCGGTTGGTATAACTTAATAACTTCTCTAAATAATATTTTTTAGGTTATTTCTTAAAATAAGGTAATTTTTTTAGGTAATTGAGCACACAAATGTGGTAAGCATTTAGCAGATTTGCCTGTCCTCAATGGACGAAAAATATCTGTGCCTTTCTCACGGAAACATTTCGACGTTAGAACCTTCTAGTGTTCTCCGCTGTATCTTGAGTAAGATCTTCCAATGCACGAGAGAAGCTAATGACTGCTATACTATTAAGATACTTTTTTTAAATACTGTTCAAAGATTCTGTACTTTTAACCTACTGTTATTTTGATCTATATTGGTTATTTTGTTAAAAGCATATTTTTTTAGAAAAAACCGAGCTCTGGTTTGTCTGATGGTAAGTGATAATCATCGCCCATAAACATCAACCAGCTTTCAAAAAAAAAGTTATGATAAAAATCAGTATACTAAGTAAAAAGTTAACAAACATAAATAATAACAGTCGAATTCATACTTCATACTCTACCCCTTTTTTGTAGTTGGTTGGAAGAAAAAACAATTTTTTTTGACTTGGTAAGCTTTCCTCGTTAAAAATTCCATTTTTGATCATTGTCTTACAAAATCTCATATTTCCAAAATATGTATATGTATATAATAAAGCGTTTTAAAATTTTCCGACAAAAGACGAAAGAAAAAATTTTAAGAATCAAAAATCTGATTAGATATTAACACATAATACTAAGATTTATACACAGTATCAAAAGCGATCGCTGACTTCTCATACATAGCATAGCGCCCTTGGTAGACATGCCTTCTAAAAGCCTGATGGCACCGTCTGTGGCTGAGTAGATTACACATAATATGTTTCACGTACGATATAACATGAGAATTAGTATGATTCTGGTGTGAACATTCGAGATAAAGTACATACATCCTTCTGTTGTTATATACGCGAAAGTAAGAATGTATATGTATCTCTTTTAAGCAAAAACTTCTCTTGGGATCTGAATGAAATTTGGTACAGAGATAGATTATTTTAGGGAGTAACACGCGAGTAAAGCCGCAGTTTCCAGCTGATGACATAATAATATTATGTCAGCTGAATAAGCTATATTTATGTAACAAATATAGTTACGAAAACTGACATTTACTTTCCTACCAGGTTGCCTGGTAGATATTACTTTGAAGGAACAAAGCCAGCCTTTTGTGCGACTTTAATTAATGTTTATAAATTTTGTATGGATTTATGTTTTTTTTCCGTACAATCATCATCAGCCTTTATTTGTTCCTGGTACTTTGTTGCTGGTGGACCGGCTGTGACGGTTGAGGTTGGAAGGTTGTAACAGAAAAGGTGGTTATTACTGGTTGTTGGCCAAGTGTCATCGAATCTGATTCTTTGACATGTCGGTTTCCTCACCATGCATTCCTTCATCGTTTCGAGCCTAATTCGAGGCTGATGTGCAAATAAATTGAAAAATCAAATTGTTTCTTGCACGCTCGTTTTGTTTCGAACCCCCGACTTTTGAATGAACTCCAATGAGTCACCACTACTCTCTACATCAATAATCATCATAACTCATAGTGATATTAAAAATCCTGTTTAACTCATTTATTTATCATGTTCATATAATCCCATCATAATAAACCAAATGAAATTTTATGTTATCTGTATTTGTGGGAATTTTATGTTATCTGTTATACATGAATCAATTTGGATACGTTATTTTATGATATGCATATAGAACAGATCGCTATTCAGCTCTCGTTGGCACTTGTGTAAACAAAGCACAAAGCCGCAGGCTGAATCTAGTATATAAAATAATAAACACAATACATTACTTAAATAACATATTATTATATAGAATCTATTACTAAAATTATAACACTAATAGAACTCTAAACCAAATAACAACCACTCAAAACGTAAGAGATCGCTCGATATTAAATAAAGGTAAAAAAGCCAATCAATAAAGCTTATACTCCGACTAAAATCCACATTTCTAACAAGTGCAGTTAATTGCTCCACGAAAATGGGTCAACGTTGTTCGGAAAAGAAAATAAACTTTATATTGCAGTATTTGCCATTATGGTTGATGTTTGTTTTAACATTCCGGTTAAAGTTTAAGGGCTGTCGTTGATATAAAATTGTTTTAAACTTCGCGAGATCCATTTGTTTAACGTTCGACGTTTTATGTTTTTGTAAGTAAGGGTCAATCTACAACTCGCTGCAAATACAAGTTATATAGTAAAATATATCAATAAATAGCTATATTTGATTAAATATTTTTTATAATATCTTAGGCATTTACCCACCATTACCCACATTACGCACTTGTGTTTAGAATATTAATAATTGAGAAATATTTACGAATTTAATTAATAAAGCATTATCAGACTTTCCATCAACATTGCTAAGCTTTATGATATTAGTTGTAATTTGTAACACATAACCACCTACAACTTTCGTAAGAAATTGAAATGTTATTCTGCAAAAGAAACGAAATGCTCAGTTAACTTCAGTTTTCGACTACCTTTGACATATAATAAACGCGTAGGCCTAAACAAAATTATTTATAGGATTTATTCCTTCTAAGACATAATAATAATAAAAACTCTCAATCTTCCTAAAGCCTTATTCATTATATTACAAAAAGCAGTCATATTGAACAGGATTACACGAAATTTTTTACAAACGGACCAATACAACCCGCCAGAAAAGTCAACAGCACAGGTATATTATAACACAGAATGATGATCACTTGGCCTAGGCCCGTAATCATCAGTAGCCCCGGCGTCACTTGTAGCCGAGATCTTGTTTAAAGCAAAAATAAATTATGATAATACCTATCTGAACTGTTTATGTACGATCGGGGAACTGAAATGCATCGTCAGGTCAGCGACTATCACCGCCCATTAACATTTGCAGAGGTACCAAACAACAAGGTAGTGGTAAGTACAAACGTGTTGCCAGTTAAAATAAATAAAAGGGCTACAGAATTAAGCATTGAAGAATCTAGAAAAAGGTTTGAAATAAAGTAACATTCGCATCCTAATATTTCACGTCGGTTTTGGGGCCGTGGTAACATCCCCAATGCGAGCTGACCCAATTCCGAAGGAAGCTTGCTCGGCTCGCTGAATAATGACAATTAAAACTTTTCATCCCCATATACTTTATTCATCATCACGCGACATACAGCAAACAAATTAATGTTACATAATTGACATTCCTACTAATGTTATGAAAGCGACAATAACTCTGTCCGTCTGTCACATATTCACGCCTAAACCACTAATCCGATTCGAATGAACTTTGGAGAGGTATTTCGACGTGAGAGGATATAGGATAAACTTAAAACTTTGCGAGTTTTCCTTTGCATAAGTGAGTAAAATATATTAATTTAAATTCTCACCTTAAGACACGTTAAATAATGAATATAGAGCTGATAAATTAAATTTACACCACCTCGAGCGCTCCGGTTTGTTCACGAATTAATCTCTCAGGGCTTCTCTTGAGCACTACTTGCAGTAAACGTTGAATTTCTTGTTTTATTTTATTATTGACGCCGCTTTACTCGCATGGACTACATAATTAGGTACTTTGTGGATCTTTGTAAAAAAGGCACTATTTCTTTGATGGCTATGCGTATTTATTGTCAAGTAATATTTTTTCTCAAAAACCTTTTCAAAAACCTCATTAATAATATTTTTTTGTGTTTGATTTTACGCGAGTATTATACATTTAGAAATTAAAAACTTATTAACGGATGATTTAAGTAATAGATATAAGCCTCATTAATTTTTTTATCCCTGGTTACACGTATATATACGCTCAATTTGCTCTGTTTTTTAATATTTAATGTACCAAAATGATTTGGTTACTGTTTTATTACGTCACATAGGTATTGGATCGCGTTTTTTTTCTTTTTCTATGTCATCGTAGGAAATTGAGCTGGTGGATCGCCTCATGGTAAGCGCTTCCACCACCACTGAACATTTGGAGAGGCGTGACTTACGTTTACGTTAACAGCGTATAAAAACAATATTTGAAAACCATGCTTATATGAACTTTAATTTTTAAACTCCCAAAAGCTTGTTTACGCCAATTCCCCTCAAAATAGCGGTAATCTAGTCACGTATGTAATAGCGTTTAGTTTTATCGAGTACTAAAAGCTTCGACGTTAAACTCTTTACCGCTCCAGCGAACCGTTAAAAGTTGAAACAAAGCTTATATTTAATAGCGTTTTACATAGCGACTGAAAGCAATACAGAATATAATAATAATTGGGATTTTAGCGGGTTTTGTGGTTGATTTGGCTTTGAAATAGGGACTATATTTGTTCGTATTTAGTATATTTTCAAGTGAACATTTACTTATTTATTGTAGGTAAATGTTATTATTAACAGACGTT
The DNA here is from genome assembly GCF_012273895.1 of Zerene cesonia. Taxonomy (NCBI): domain Eukaryota; kingdom Metazoa; phylum Arthropoda; class Insecta; order Lepidoptera; family Pieridae; genus Zerene; species Zerene cesonia. Next base: position 9,219,936 of record NC_052119.1, read on the forward strand.
TTCTATGTCCGGTTTAAGAGCAATACAACTGGATGGATTACAATGAAATCTGTCGTAATAATTATTTTTTAACAAAAAATTAAATAGGCTTCCAATCAGATTAAATGTCAGATTAAATGGAACATGACGGGTGTCAGCTTGAAAAAATCGGTTCACCCATTAAAAAGATATGAGGCAACAAACATACAAAAAAAAAATACAGTCAAATTTATAACCTCCTCCTTTAAGTAAAAAAAATTACAGCAAATTTTGCGGTTCAATTCATTTTTTTAAGTAAAATTGCTTGGAAAAATCGCTTACGACCGATAAAGATCATTAGTACATCTTTAGCATAAGTTCTATAGCATGTAGACCCGCTCCGTTTAAACGTATAAACAACAAAGAGTTCTCATTCATTACTTCAATTTAAAACTCACTCAATAACACTCTCACCCAATACCACGTTAAATAAATGAATGAAAATTAATATAATACGGATAAATTAAATTTACACCTCGAGCGCTCCGGTTTAATCACGAATTAATCACTCAGGGCTTCTCTTGAGCACTACTTGTAGTTGCTGTTGCTTATTTCTTGTTTACATTCGCTCAGATCCAGTTAATAGAATGCAATTTGCTTCCTTTTCGGCTAAGATAAGAGTAATTGACATAACAAAGTGAATGTGTTTTTCTCTTTCTTTTATTCTTCCGAAATATTTTCATTTAAACAAAAAAAAAAAATTATTAAATAATACATGTATCTTATTAATCTCTTTGTCCCTTTTTTTAGACTTCAACTTAAAAAGACATTAATTTCGAAACTTGGTACTTTTTCCGATTAGCGTAAACGTACTCCCATATTAAAATTCACCTTCTAGGTAATTCAATATGCAACTTATTTACAACAATATTTACCCACAGATTTATAATCCCCAGGCTATAACATAAATTGTCGAAACATTTCACGTACGAACGTGAATTATTCGCTGCGAGGTAATTACAGTAGCTTCTCGATTACACGCGTATCTCTGAGACTAGATCCCACACATCGATGCTAGATAGCAGGATAATTAAATCCTCGGATAGTTTAACGCTTCCTACACAATTGTTACACAGGGTTGAAATCAATTTTAGAGGGTTAATTGCAGTCCATTTTTATTACGATCAGACTAATATTCAACACAACACATCCTTTTTTTTATTTCTTACACTATATTATAAGAGAAAGAGACATTAATGTTATTTATAAATAAAAGTTTAGTTTCGGCAGGTCCTCTAATGCACGGATCATTATTTCGTCCACCAAAACCCCACACAATACGAAGGACACAAACCAACGTTGCACTAGCATCAAATAAACGTGAATTAGTCGTCTACAATTAATCATCATCATATGTTCCCACTGCTGAGACACAGGCCTCCTATGAGGATTTAAGCCATAATCCACCACACTGGTCAAGTGCGGGTTGGTGACATGTCGTCGAATTTTTTGTTCTCAGACATGCCGGTTTCCTCACGATGTTTTCCTTCACCATCTCAAGCCGTGGTGATGTGATCCACATGTGCATATAAACTGGAAGATCAATTTATTTCCTACACGCTCGCCCGGTCTCAACCCAGACTATATACCTAGTCTTGCCATAAATATTGTAATAAAGAAAAAAGAAAATTGTTAACTGCAAATAACATTTATTAC
>NC_052119.1:9222609-9256666 GCF_012273895.1 Zerene cesonia
GATTCGAAATTCAAATGTAATATTTTTTTATAATTAAGTGTAACAGTATTTATGGCCAGACTAAGTATATGGATTTGAAGTCCGAGGTCCTCACCACTAAGCCATCAGTGCTATCTATAATTGATTTGCTAGAATTTATAATTAACTTGTTATCGTATCAATTTCAACTTAGTATTATTTATGCATGTATCTAGTGCAATTATAACACAAGAATGACATCGAGAATTCTAAGTATTATGACGATTCATAAGCGCGGTTAATAGAAGTAAAGATATGATTCCTTGAATCGTATGCTATTAGTACAGCATTTTTAAAACCCGGTGGAAAATGAAGTTTGACGTCGATGTCCGTCTGTCTGTGATATCGGTGTTGTTAAACAGATTGATCGATTTAGATTTTTCCTTGTTTCGTTTTAAGCTTTGATGAAAATCAAAGCACAATGATGAGCGGTAACAAAATGTCGAATTTAATGTTTTCACAACTCCCTCAATGAAAGGGCTTGACTAGTAAAACACTAATCAAATTTCATTTGAAATCCCTGACAGCCCAAAAAGAAGTTTATTTTTAATTTTGAATAATTTTTTATCTATTTAACGCAATGGTTTATATATTATATTTACTTATTATATTTACAGGCCGATTGACTGATCTATTGAAACACAGTCGAAATTACTGGACCAATAGGGCTAAAATTATATAGCCTCTATCCATCCATTAATAAAGGATTTTGATAAAATCTGCCCCTAAGGACTATAATAGGAAAGTTTGTAGTGTGTGAATTTATTTTTATCACGCGGGCGAAGCCACAGGCAACAGCTAGTTTATTATGTGTTACAGGTATGTTATATACATTATTCAACTTTTCGAATTCGAGATTATCGAATTTCGCATTCGAGAAACGTGTAATGATTCGAAAAATTCCATAGTAATAAGATCTGTCTTAAATCGGAGCACCACTGTAAAGGACTCGTAGCTAACTTCAGACCCTTACCCGGGTTGCTAGGGACCTGAGAGTCCGGTCCGATTTCCAATTGTACCATTATTTTTGATTTTTCATACAATTTATGTTTATTGGATGTTGAGAGAAATGCGGAATGGTCTTATTACAATTGTACGGGAACTCGAGTTCAAATATCGACGGCCATTGAATGTGGACGCTCTCCAATATTGAATTTGAACTATTATATTTTCCTGTGTTTGTAGTTCGATAACGGACATTGAAATTATAGGTCGGTTAGTACGATAGATAGAAAAATTTACTTAGATTTCATTATAAAGAATGTCTTATTATTAGTATTGTATTAAATTTTTCTTAAAAAAACAACTAATTACTGGAATAATAATATTGCCTTGCAACAAAATGCTCGCGTAAAAACAGAAAATCATTATAATGGCAATTTAAAACTTATGTTAGATCACACAAAAATCTCAAATTAACACAGACATATTATGTTACTAGCTGTGCCCCGCGGTTTCACCCGCGTAAGTCCGTATCCCGTAGGAATATCGGAATAAAAAGTTGCCTATATGTTATTCCAGTTATCCAGCTGTCTAGGTACTAAATTTCATTGCAATTGGTTCAGTAATTTTTACGTGAAAGAGTAACAAACATCCATACATCCATACTTACAAACTTTCGCAATTATAATATTAAATAGGATCTGTGATGAGACTAACATTTTTCACAACTAACCACACACAAGAAATAACAAAAAAATGGAACACACAACAACCAATGTCTAGGCAAGATCGCATGTAAGTCCGTCCTTTGTCCATTTTAAGTTACCTTCTGTTGTAATTGTAAAATGTATGGTGAACAATATAGTATTTTCAATATTTTCAACGTTAAAAATGAGATAAAATAAAGGCATGAGATACTTGAACGGTAGATATTATGTGCATTGTTATTAACAATAGATACAATAATATTAACAATACAATAAACAATCTAATCAACTCAGCTCTAACACTCAAAACAGAACCCTCGCAACAAAATCTCTAATTAAGTCCGTATATATGAACTCTCACAAACCAAATAACAGGGCGTCGGTTAAGCAATCTCGGAGTAACTAAAGCATTTAAAACAAATGAGATATTCTTACCTCAGCATCCCATTACCGTCTGCGAGGAACAAGCGGAAACTAATCCGTGAGAAAATTAAGGAATTACAAACTGGTTACGTGTAATGAAATGGAGATTTAAACACCGCTGATAACATTTCGTGTTAGTTCGCTAACGTTAGCGCTGTCAGTATGAAGTAGTAGGAAGTAGTCGGTAGGATGTTAGAGGGCCGATTTGACTACTTACTGATATCGTCCCCGATAACCTATTCAGCACTATATGACGTATATTTCATACATACATTAGCTGGCTTTCATACATTACTAGCTTTATGCCACTAAAATGCACACAGTGCCAATTTTATCCATTCTTAAAACACCTTTATAAAATAAACGTTAATAAAGGTTTGTCTATTTATCGTCATAACTATGAGAAATAGCTATAATGACAAATGAATTACATAGGTAACTCAATTGTAATGTTATTATGTAACTGATGGTGTATTTTGTAATAAATAAACAAGACTCTTATTTCCCCCAATGTTATCGCATAAAGTAAATGCTAAAAATTCAGAGCACGATCCAATTATTTAGGGTAATTTATCGACATTTCAATCGTCATGAAGTATCTTAGGTGCTGTCTAATTCAAAATCTCTCCCTTGCAATAATTCACAGGTGGGTCTCAAATAATGTATTACTGGAATACCTTAACGTACGTTATGCCCCGGATACGGCGGAGCAATGGAATCCGTATTGCCTCTCTGCTCCTCCACTCGGATGTCGACGCACTGTTCAAATATTTCACAGACGTTGGGTGTTGGATCTGTGATCAGACAATTTTACACGTGTGAAAATATTCTTGTTTTTTGAATGAAAAGAAAGGAAGAAAAAAGTTCGTAATGTAGGTTTTTTCCAACATTGAAGAATTATAAAAATGCCACAGCCTAAAGATATATATTACCCTACACAGGACCGACTACTACAGTACATAGAATCGCAATAGACTGTATTTACAAGGTCAATAAAATAATAATAAATCATCGTCAAATTTTGTATCATAAGTCATGAAAAAAAACAGCCAATATTAGACAAGTGTTTTACTTTAATATATGCCTTATTCTAACACAAATACATTAATTAAGAATTGTGATATATTTTTAGATATGCCTATCAATCGGTTCATTATATGAGAACAATTCCTGCACTAAATTGCATTCAAATCGCATACGTAGTGGTCAGCATTAATTATTTCTCGCCACTCATCTGCATTTCCTGAGAGCATGCGCCTTATGTCCAATCGGTGGTGAATTGCACTTTATCTTGTGTTTAATAATTCATAACAACAGCAAGATGACACTAGCAATCTTATGTGATATGAATTATTTGAACAAATTACTGTTTGTGTTATTCGAAAATACTCATATTATTATAATTATCTTTTTTTATAGCTAAGTAGAAATCAGACTTTAAATATAATGTTATGTTCCATCACTTCAAAATCTAAGAAGCAATCATTGCATGACCCTATTTATTTCCATTCCAGCTCATAAGAAAAGAGATAGATAGATAGCATGTACCTAAGTACCATTTCCATAGAAATTAATGTCCAAAGAAGAAAGTCTTCCTCGAATGTTACTTCCGGAGTTTCTATTTACGATAAAAACGCTGCAGGGATTCATAAGAAGGTAATTCATTTAAGTTTCAACTAGTTTTTAAACTTTAATCGGAGCAGAGGTGCAATTTCACGTTCGCCGTAAACGGGGTCCCAAGTGAAGTTATCAGAACCTCATTCAGTTAGGTCTCGGAGTTGAAAGAAAAATAAAAACTGAACAGAAAGCTGCTTATTTCGTTTTATATCGCAACTCGTGGCGAAGTCTTCGGTATAAATCTGCGGAATGATTCTTTTATAAAAACTTTACGAACTTACAATTTATGGAATTCCGTGTGATATGAATGGGGAAACTTGGAGCTGTTCTGGAAGAGAGATAAAGGAGCATTGTGTTTGCGGAAAAGTTTTCCAGAATGATATTAACCGTCAATAATTAAGAATCAAGCTACGGTCTGGCGAATGACGTAGGTTCGAACGCCTCGCGATAGAATTTTTTCTATAACATATTTATATTTTTTATCAATTATAAATCAATTGAACGCTATTACAATTTAAAAAAGAAATAATCAAGTTATTATTGAATTGAAGTTCAAATTAATATAGCTATATAGCTAGCATATAATTCATATTATATATTGGTATGGAATTTGTTTTACTGTTTTTCATTTTTTTTTTCAATCTGATCATGTTCTGCCTAAGAAATTTAATTTTTTCAAGGGCCCCTGAATATTTCAATTTGTTACTTTGTATTAACAAATTAATTTATTAGAAAATAATTGAGATTTTTAGTAAACCATCTCTATAAGGAACATAAACAAATATATTGATATTTAAAAACTTATTTACTAACGAACAACAATTTAATATATAACATACATAAATTTATACGATTTAAATCTTTATTCTATTCTTAAATAGTTCATGATATGTTTCCAAAAGATAACTAATGTCATTTATCAGCAATCTTTTATCTTTTAATTTGTTAACAAAAGTTTACTAAAATTCGCGTCGTCGGCACCGTAACCGTGCAATACCTGTTATTTTCTCTTTACACGGAATAGGCGTGGTTCAATATAAAACTGTTTTACTGTTAGTTTGTTTGGACGGAACAGTATTATGAAAATGGGGACATAACCGCTATTTTATCTTTATTTATTCATTTATAAAAATTACTTGCCATGACGGGACACGCTCAAAGCGACAGCGATACAAAAATAATAATTATAAAACAAACTTAACTAACTTAAATACTAAAAACATGATCTTATAATATTCAAATTTACATAAAGCACTAAGAATTAACTAAAATATACTTTGTTATTGTAACAACTGAAATATAATAACACCCTTGCGAATTCACTAGCGATTCATTACCTATATAGTTTTGTCTTGATCTAGTTTTCATATGTTACTATGGTTATGCGTATTAGTCGTGTTTTACTACTTTGAACTATTTCCACTCTTTTGAATGGTTTTACACACTTTTATTTTGCCAAATAAACCTAACAATTTATATGCTATAAGAAATAATAGTTTTATGTTGTATTGTATTTTGTAGACAAGCTTAAAGCGTAATAAAAATCTATTTGTGATTTGGATATCAATAGAATATGGAAATGAAATAATCAATCAAATTTTTAAATATGATAATACATATATTTAAAAAGTATTTCAAGCTCTTAAAATTATGAATAAAAATACGACACTTCAGTTCGATATCTTAGCGTATGGCAAATTTTTAGACTGAATTTAAATTCTCACTAGATTGCAAGTAGTGCCAAACGTAGCCTTTACCAGTGTAGGCTAAGTGCGAGCTTTTGCGAAGCCTTAAGGCTTCTTTCTAGTGCAAGTGAAGTTGGACGGCATTGTTGTGTGAAGTAGCAAAACTTATGTATGTAAAACTTAGTAAAACGTATGGATCTATATTACCTAAATAAATATGAATAATTGTAAATTATTATTTTGGTGGCCTTTGTCACAGCTAAGTTCCATACTTGGCTTGTTACGTTTTTTACTTCTACAGTTTATGGTTTTATTTAAGTAGTATATATTTAATAGTGTAGTTATGCAATTGTATACTGTTTTGTTTGAAATATTATTTTTTGTTTCAAATTTGATAGCGTTTGCAATTCTATTGTAATCCATGACACGCCATATGTAAAATGGTATCCATACCATCTTACATATGGTGTGTACATCTAAGCACAACAACTGCAGTACAAATTGGTGGTTAGTGAAATATGTACTGAGATTGATTTATTTATATGATAATGTAATACACATCTTAGTAGCTCTCCGCTCGCGGCTTTGCCCACGTAGCCAAAGGAAAAGAGACAGTTCCGCGGTTTTCACTGCATAGTTCCAGTTTCCGAGAGTTTATTGGCATGAAATTAGCCTATGTCACAGGATCTTTCAGTTCTCAAACTATCTCTGTACCTATATAAAAGTTTAAAATTTATGATAGCCTAGCTCACATTATACGCTATGCTTTATACAAAGAGACAAACATGTACGTAAATATATTTACCTCGACGGCTAAAAACAGTAACCTAGATAGCGCGCGCACCCGACAGGTCAGTGGCGGAAAACTTAATTATCTCACCTACAGTTGGACTCTTTCTATATTACATAACCATGGACTTAGAATACTGGATATTGCTTCTCTTTATCATTTCTTATTACTAACACTATATTTTATAACCCTCTAAAGTTTATATACTCGTCACTTGTTATCATCATCGGCCAATATTTGTTCACTAAGGTGGTATAAGGGCTTTAGTCATAATCTAGCTCACTCATCCTAAACTTTTGTTTCTTGACCTGTTGGTTACCACACGATGTTTTCCTTCAACAGTTTAACTAACGATAATGAGAATAATATGTGGATCAATTTCGTTTTATATTCTCGTAAAGACAGGACATCTAAGATTAATATTTATAGTAGACTACGGTACTACACAACTTGTAAAAATAAAAACAATGGTTCAGCAAAAATACTCAAAGAACTACAGTTTTAATTATCTCAAACTATGAATTGAATCTTAATGGAATTTTTAAATTTTACACTGTGGTCTTTAAAACCTATTTACATAGAAATCTTGTATTGACAGACTTACGGATGCCAGCATGCTTTAAATATTTCATTTATACTACAAAGATTAGCAAGTACCACATATTACATCTTTAAAAAATCGAAACAACCCTACATTTGTTATTAATTTCTTATCTGTATAAACTGCCGCCCAGAAAGTTATTGTAAATTGTTATTAAACTAGAATATAATTTGAAAGGGCTTCTACAATAGTCTTAATTAATAGATAATTGAGTTTGACGCAGACGTTTTATATTAATTAATAAGTGATATCTCAACTAAAATGTGCTTTATTTACAATCAAAATAACTTTATTTTTAAATTAAAATCAACGAAGTCTACAACGAAGGGAAACAAATTAAAATTCAATACAAAGATTGATTTAAAAATGTGAAGATATGCAATGAGCGGTAGCGTTTGTTTGTATGTTTGTCCAAAATTGGTAAACTGACAGGGTATGAGCTGTCTTGGGTGATAGGATACTTTTATGCCGATTAAATGCTCCCTTGGGATAAAACAGGAATCTTGATACCCGGGACGATCCGTCTAGTATTTTATATATTAAGGGACTTATAGATATATTACATTCTCTTTCAATAATAATAATTGTAAACGTAATGCCAGCATACATCAGTCCCCAATGTACCTACCTACCTAAATTTCTTTAGATGAAAATTTTTATGTAATGTTTTTGCAACCTCTCTTGATTTTATGATTATTTTTGGGTATTTTCAATTGACGTACTTGAGCACATAATTAGCTCCGAAAAGGTCCGCGAAACAATGTTTCTATATTTATAACTTCTTATTCTTCTATAGTTATAAGTTTTTATAATTGTAAAGTTACTTACTGTGTCGTCCGAAGTAATAGCCCATTATTTTTTGTATTTATAGGGTGCACACGTAAAACCGCACGGGTCATCTAGTTTTACTATTTTCTAAAAATGTTAAAAATTAACTAAACCCTTATATCGACCGATAATTTAATACTAAACTAGTTGCTGACACAGTGACACTAAAACAAAATTACCCCAACAAGGAGGGTAATTCAAAACAAATTCTTCTCTGCAATTTCCCGCCAGTATTTTCATTAAATTTTTCGTATTCCACGAACGATTTAATCTACATTATGAAGTTAATTCTAAAGTTATACTTCTAAAGTTATGTACGACATAAAATATGCATCAATAGCTACAGCCTATTTCGCGGGAAACTTTTAATGGACTAAGTTTAATCTGTGGATACATTAATTTGGTGTTGCCAACGAAAAATTTAACGCCTTGTTTTATTTACGGTATCTCAGTTTGTATTGTATTTCTTGCGTGGGCTTTCGAAAGTTTTTTGTTGAAAATACTGCTTTTGATAGAATAAATTGCCTGTGAGAACTATGTTGTATTTATTTTTTCTTTCATGGCTTATTTTCCACGACATTCTTGTATAAAATTACATTATTTGGACAATAATATCTATGAGCGAGTATACTGGGCAAGTATTTAACTATAAATACATTATATAATTTTTTTCGTCTTCATCTTTTTTATATATATATATCAAATTAAATATCAACAGACAGATTAAATTAGATTATAAAGAAAAAAAAATAGATTATAAAGAATATGCTTTAGTAGACTTGCCTACCAGATACTACTTTAAGTAGTTGATACAAAATATAATTCTTACCCCCTGCTTGTCAGATTATCAGATAACTATAAACAAAAATCAACGATAGAAGAATCTACGAAGACACATAATTCTCTATATCACAGACCATCTTTTGATAATCTATTTATTTGGTAAAAGGACATTATCTAATTAATTGGAAAGAATACTTCAATTTAATAATAAGTTTGAAATTAAAGTGGATTTTAACGGTTTTAATAAATCGGCAATGATCACTGTTTGATAGGCAAGAAAAAAAAACAATTATTTGTTTCGACATAACAAACAAACGACGCAACGACCGAAAACTACGCTCTTCACTGAGGCATTTGGCTATATTCATTTTATTCCCCGTCAACCAGGGGAAGCCGAGAAAAGCTAGTGTTGTTTGACGCAATATAGAGGTAATGTAATAGCGTACGGAGATGGGATCCTCTTAAGGGACGCTCGGTTAAATCGACCCAAATCCGATGGTTATATATATGTTAACATATTATGAGTCGCGAAATGTGGAGCATTATGTCGCATTTATAATAATATATCACATATTATCATAGTTATATCGCATAATATTTGTTAATTATTATAAAAATACAACTTAATGTGACTACCTATAGGTTTTAAATAAACCCCCCAGGATTTTCCAATTGAAGTTTCTGTACCGATTCCTTTATAGATTTGTTATAAATATTTACTTGTTCATATTGCTGTTAAGTCGTTATGTATGTTTCATAAAATTTCTACAGATAAAACCCTACAAGAATAACTAATTGCTCTGAAATAATGATAACAATCAATGATATTTAGCACCAATTCCTTAGCTCCTTCACACAGAACAATGATTTTGATGAAAATGCGACGATGTGTGAACTTTAACCATTGCTAAGTTTTAAAAATATCGGACACGTTTACAAAATATCTTGATACCCAGTTGTACTCAATAAAAATTTATCTTAAAATGCGTCCTACCAATCTAATGTGTGTATGACTTAACAATATTATATCAATATTTATTTTATTGAATATCGATAAAATAAAACCATAATGTATATTATATTATTTATTAAACTACAAATAATACAAAGTGATCCTAATATATACAACAACTTATACGAGTAATTTTTTAATATCAGCGCCATCTATGAACACCGGTGTAATTACACAGACTTAATTTCAGTGCCCTCTGTTGACAAAAATGGAAGTTTTGCATTTCTAGTCAAAAATAAGAATTTTCAATCAGAATTAATCTCTTCTGCAACCTGTTGCCATTTAGCGACAAGAGACGACACTGTCTTATGCTTCATTCCTATTGAACTCGAGATTTTTACCTGTGAATGGAAAAAAAAAATAATTGTTATTCTCTTAGATAAATTAAAAACAAACACATTTATAGACACGATATAATACTGTTTCTGTAATATGTTTCATCTATTATTTATACATGTTTCTGTTGGCGCCGTGGTTAGAGAGTAGTGAGCGACTATAGGACTGGCGGTTGTGAATTCGATTCCTTATTCTTTTTACATGATATTATGAAAAAACTGAAACAAAATACTTTTCAATATCTAGCATCTATAAAACGAGAATCTACTTACACATTTTACTTGTAAGGATTACTTTTTACTCTATCTAACATCTAGGATTATTATAACATAACTAGCTGTGCCGCGGATTTGGCCGCGTAGTATCTGATGTTATATAACCTTCCTCAATAAATGGCTTATCTAACACTGAAATTTTTTTTCAAATCGAACATACAGAGACATACTCTTCATCTTTATAATATTCGTAAAGTAAATTATTATGTTCTTTATATTATTATATTTTATATCTGCTAGTTTACTTTTCTTAAAAGAAACAAACCACACACTAAAATTTATAAAATCAACAGTACAGTTACATTCCTAACTCACCTTACTCTTCCGTCTACTTTTCTCCTTTTCGCATCTCTCAATCTTCTCAACTTGTTTCACCTCACTCTCTCTATATCTCTTATCTCTCTCTCTTCCCTTCTCACTCTCCCGGTGTCTCTTCTCTCTCTCTCTTCCCCTCTCACTCTCTCTGCTCAGTTCGGGCGAGTTGGAAGCAGTGGGCGGGCCGGAAGAATGCTTCTCCAATTCTGCTATATCGCTATAGAACGAGAGAAGTTCATCGCCTATCTCTTTCTTCGGTTCCTGAAAATACGAAAAAAAAAGTTTAACAAATAATATTGAGTTTGTGTGTATAATGTGTTTAATATCCTCGATCATTCAGACTTCTTTGTTTAATTCTTCTTTGTTTTAGATGAAAATGAATGAATATTTCTGCAATATGGTGTGTAAGCTGATGTGTACCATAGTGAGCATTGTTTGATTGGATAATATATAATGTGTGTAGTATCGTGTGTTATACACTCACGGGCGGCGGAGGCGGGGGCTGCACCAGCGGCGTGTGCGGCGTGTGCTGCACGTGCGGCGTGTGCGGCGCGTCGTCAGTACCGGGCGGGGGCGGGTCGTCCCACGCGGGCGGCGGCGGCGTCGGCAGCCGCGGGGGGGACGGCGGCGGCGGCGGCGGGGGAGTACTCTCCTGGGCAAATAATACGATATTTTAATTCATACTGATTTAAATTAGAATAAGTTTCATTTAATATATTTTAATTTATAGTTTTATAACATTGAAATGCTTTGTAAATGAGAAATTTTCCGCGATCCAAATTAAATTACTAAGGCGGGAACGAGGGGGGCCAAGAGGGTAAGCGTTGCTACGGTTTGGCAAGACGCAGGCCCAAATCCCGCCTCGTGATCAAATTTTTTCTCATTAATTTAATATAATTTTATAATCTTATCTTATATCTGATATTCTTTCTTATATCCTTCCTACTAATATTATAAATGCGAAAGTTTGTAAGGATGTGTGTGTGTTTGTTGTTCTTTCACGCAAAAACTACTGATGCAATGAAATTTGGTACGTAGATAGAATTATAATAAAAATTGTCAGCTTTTCGTCTCGTTTCACTATCACATTATTTTTTTATACAAAAAGAAAAAACTCTTGACAGATCGCGTTCCAGTATACATACCGTGACGTCGGGCGGCGGCGGCGTGGTGCATATCTCCATGTCCGTGCTGGCCACGGCGGGGTACTCCCACTGCACGAGCCCGTCCGCCTCGCGCTTGTAGCTGTAGCGCCCCGCCGACCTGGGCAAACCGTCGCGTCCTTACATCTGATTGGCTCGCTGCTCGCACGGCCCGCGACTTTAGCTGGCGGATTGCGCTTTAAGCGTTTTGTTCGGTACGCATACGTGAATTCAATCGGAAGGTACACACGATTTGGTCTGCGTTTAAAAGGATTCGTGTCAATAATTTAAGAGATCTCAGTGATGGAATTAAATTGAAAGAAATCGAGCGTTAGGCGTGGTTTAAAAAAGTTTTGTGTCGATAATGATTGAATAATTTGAAATATTGACAGATCATTTGGTTTGTTTAAGACATGAAATGTCAATTTTGTACAAAATATGAAAAGTCGCCCATGGAACTATAATAAGTGATGTATCATATTGGTTATTTTATAATCAACTAGCTTTTTTAGGCCGCGGCTTCGCCCGCGTAGAATTCGCTTATATCGCGCGACATGGTAAGGAGTATTTTCTTCGCATTAAAAAGTATGGTTTGTTCTTTTCCACGTTTAGCTCCACCTTCATATCAAGTTTCATCAAAATCGGTTTGACGATCGAACTTTCATACAAACTTTCATCCCCTCTTCCAACCCTTTCTACCCTTTTTTCGCGATAAAAAGTATCCTATGTCCTTTCCCAAGTTCAGTTCTATCATCATACCAAATTTTATCAAAATCGGTTCAGTGGTTTAGGCGTGAAAGCGTAACAGACAGACAGACAGACAGAGTTACTTTCGCATTTATAATATTAGTAGGGATTTGAAAAAAAAAAAGAAATGATAATACAACTTTTATCCAATGACACCTAAATTGAAGGTTTGTTTAATTAAAAAAATTTTTGACAAATTTTACACGGTAGAAGAATTGCTGTATTATTTTTGTTTTTTAACTATACATTTGTATAAAAGAAGAAATCTATATAATAAGAAATAAATTTGAGATTTGAAAAAGTGAAAGTTTTCTTCTAAGCTCAATCCTAAACCAGTCAATTTTAAACACTCGTTTTCACCATTGAATTTCTCGAATCCCATCTATAATTGCAAGTGCTCTATATGAAATCCTCTTATGACTTTTTTATATAGATATTTTTTTATTACTATCCAGCCAATCATACTACACTACGTGTGCTTAAAACGCCATACCACCAACTAAAATCACGGGGCCAACTTAAACTATGACACCAGGGACCAGTTCAGAAAGCGCCAACAAACAGAAACCCCGATTTCTGCACCAGTCCCATATAAATATGTATGTGTTTATACTAAACCCATGAGCTGTAAGGAGCTACGTATAAGTAACAGAAGCTCGACCGCCATACGATTTTCGTCCTTATGCCCTTCTGGAACAGATCAAAGTGCATTATCAAGAATATGAATAGTAAATAACGAAAATTTCATCTTACCAGAGTCGAACGCGCGGTAAGCCTCCGCAACAGATTGTCTTCTCTCTTCGTGTCGCTTCAGCGTTTTGTTGGAACTTTCAGTAGTTTTACAATAAGTTTTCTTGGCCCATATTAATACTCTGTCTTTATATACTGATGGATGAATGAACAAAATATATAATTTTACAATTACAACAACAAAAGTCGGCATTTGTTATAATGTCTTGACATTAGTTCAGCGTTCAAGCTAACTAGACGACAGCTGGACAAGAATGCTTTGTGTTGACAAATATACTATTGGAAGTATTACATATATTTTCCAAGAATAAATAATCTATTCAACGAATATTTACCGATGTTTTAATTTTTAATAAATTATACAACAAATAAATCACACATATAAAATATTTTAAGTCGAACGAAAAATCACTATAAAACTATAAAATAATACTAATAAGGGCCAGCAGATGAGAGACAAGGTGTTAAACCTCTAAACAGTTTTATCGTTACAAATTATCGGGTTACAGAATCAAAGAAACTCAAAATGATATCAATAAATGTTTTATTTAACAATAATAACTCAGGTACTCTTTGTATCACATTTATATCACAATATACTAACATATTAAAAATCAGACTTTATTTGTGCCTTAATTCTAGTATATATAGGCATTTTTAAGCATACTTCACTCCACAAATTCGTTTATCTGGTAACTCAAAGCTGATAAGAATAAAAAAATATATGAATAGTACAAGACGCGTTTTAAAATAAAATTGCAATATAATTTGCATACAATAATGATTTTTTTATTGATGTGAACTGACTGAATAAAATAATATGTCAGTATCAGCTTTATAAGACGTTATATTGAAATGGGTATCAATATTTTTAAAATGCATTTCAAAATGTTTCAAAACATATTGTATAAATGAGTAATTACGTTTGATGAGAGAACATGATCAATAAAAATAAAATGAACAATCTTCATGAGCCTCCCGCCATATGAAATCTCACTATGAATCCAGCTCGAAGGACCATATCATCATTATTTAAATGTTAAAAAATGGAAATGTATCTATCTTTCATTTTATTTATTCCACATTCTCTTACCAAACTATAGCACAATTTCATTATTTTAAATCATTCACGTAGGTGTTCTCTTGTATATAGTTACGAAACATCGCGAAAGTGTATCGTGTGACAATTAACAGGTTGAAGTGAATGTAGTTGAATATGAATTATGAATAGTGTGTTACAAATATAATCTTGCGTTTAAATACATATTTTTTTATTTATCAATATGGAGTTTTTAATTATTGCTGTTAGTTTTGATTTGTAAATAGCAAAAATTATGTATTCGATCACGGCTATAATCTCACAACTTTAATTTTATTATGGCGTTATACAGTAACACAAATACGTATATCGTGTGTCGGTACGCGCGCACGCGTGTGTGCATGCGTGTACGTGTACGTGTACGTGTAGGTGTGCGTGTTTGCGTGTGCGTGCGAGGCTATATATAGAAGCGCGTACCTCTGGAAGACGCAGTGCCAGCCGGGCGGCGCGGCGCTCCGCTCGTGCGCGCCGAGCGCCGCCGCCGCGCCCTCCACCCAGCGCCGCCAGTACGGCGCGGAGAGCGCGCCCGCGCGGAACGCCGATACTAGCGTCTGGAATGCGTTATTACCTGGTTATACATGTAATTCGGACAGATGGTATGACCTGATGCTAGGTAAGAACATCTCGGACCAGGTTGCAGGCAGCGTTGCTACAACCGGATGGGACCACTGCCCAGAACAGTTAAGAGCTCAAGAGCTCAAGAGCTCACAGGTCTGCGTGGAAAAACCATGTAGTAAACATTTTCATCAAGGTACAAAGCTTCCCGCGAATTTTCTTTGTGCGAAGTTATTTAATCAGAATGAAATTGTATGAGTCATCGGTGATTGAATGTTAACTATACAGATTATGTTCAAATCCAAATATAAAAGAATCTATAGCAATATTCTTTATAAATGTGATTCCCCCTCCACCATAACCAATCAAAAGTAAATATAAGTAAAGATAGCTCACCTGCATTTGTACCATCATCTCCTGCACCGGAGTGAGCGGTGCCGGTTGCACTTGCATCAGGTACTTTAACTTTGCTTCTACCAAATCCGACAGATCATCCAATGCTTCATCTTTTTTATCTTCATTCAGCACTTCACCTTTCGTAAACATCAACCCGTTCCCATAATTGATAGCATTCTTCGGCGCACTGTCTTCACTCTCTTCATTAGTAAAACCCAACCCCATTCGTTCACTTGAAAACCCTTCGATATGCTGACTATATTTTGTTGTATATGCTGGTACTTCTATTTTCTCTTTCTTTGGAAGAACAGATTTTGATATCCTGAGTTTTCTTGTTTCTCCTTCCGTTACGTCTGTAAGATAGATGTTTTTCTTCTTTTCCTTTTCAGGTGGCGGAGGCGGAGGTTTATCGACAGGTTTACTTTCATCTATATTAATTGCACTAGGGAATAACATGGGACCATTTGTTTGTTTGTCTTCTAGACTTGGCGTTAGACTACGAGGCGAGTTCGTTGCACTATTATTACCATCAAACATATCTACTTTTTTACTTTTAGCTTTTGGTAGTTCCTTCTGTTCGATCTCTTGTAATAACTCATCGATGTCTAGATCCTTCACTGATTTGGGTGAATTTGTTCGTGATGCGTCATCTTTTATTATCTTCTGCAGTTCTGATGGAAGTTCACCCCCCAGCTTTTCTAACAACATTGCCTTGTCTTTGAGTTTCTTTAACAATTCACTTTCGTCTTGACTGTCTTCATCAGATTTTGTTGTAACTGGCTTAGGATTCACTTTTCTTTCCTGTTATGCAATAAACTATGATCTTAATACATTTTCAATTAAATTCTTAGGATTTCAATATTATTTTATTCACCTCAGATTGAAAACTTAGCCATCATTCTGCATAGTAATAAATCCAATTTCACTAAAATCTATATCATTAAATAACTAAAGAATTCACAAAGCAAAAACTATAAGATGACATAATTTTTGCAAAGTGAGTCAAAAATTAAATAACAATGACAAATTTAGTGAGATTGAAAAATTACTGTGTGGCTATTGCCATGATTTGCATACTCAGATTGCGCTTCTCATCATTGGTGTTCAAAAGGACAAAAAAAAAAAAATAATAAATGGAACTGAGTGGCAAAAGTGAGCAGACATATTACATATAGCTCAAATTCATGTTGGCAATACATTGCTTTCAATTGAAGCAACTAATTTGCTTGAAAAATCACAAAAAAATCTTTATAAATCTATGTAATTGATTTACTATGAATATAATAAAAAAACATAATATGTATCTTCAGATTGAAATCATACTTCATCAATCTGAAATAGTATTATACACGGTTAGCAAATTCAACACTAAAACATGGTGTTCCCTTTAAAAAAAAATAATTTAACACATTTTTTCTATGTTTACATAACTTTAGTAGTCTATATATTTGCACACTCAGTTATGAAATACTATGCTTTAAATCTATAGATATATAATACCTCTTCCTTCACACTTTCAACTTTACTCTCCTCTGGTTTCACCTCTTGAACCATATCATCAGGTAATTCTGGGCCGATGGGGGCCGAATAACTTTGATTTTCAGGTAACGAAGGTCCATACTCCACCGTTTTGGTCTTCTGTTTCTTTGGCTGATGCTTCGGTGCCACAGGCTTCTGTGTTACTGGTTTTGCTTTAGCAACTTCTTGCTCATCATTTGAGTCTGAATCTGAGTTGTGGTAGGACGTGATCAGCTCTATTTTGTATCTGTAATACAAAATGCGGACTTAGAAACAAAGTTACAGTGATTATTGATAGATTAGGATATATTGATAGAGTATGAGTAGATTTTACCATAATTAGAAATGTTTTTGAAATATGTCAAAATTTATATTAAATTACCATGCTAAGTTATACAAGCCCACAGTGTGCATGAAATATACATATATATTTTATCATTGAAAAAAATTTATTAGAACAAATACTATGTTGGTTAAAATTATTCAAACTGTATGAATATACTTACTCATCTTCACTGTCACTAGACGGCCTTTTCTTTGAATTTTTCTTGTCTTTAGAGGAAGCTTTATCGTTTTTCTTGGAAGTTTTAATTGAAGGCTTTGTTACTTTTGCTTGAGTGCTTTGTTTCTCCGCTAAAGCTTGTTGATACAATTGCCATTCCTCTGCTGATACTTCTGTGGAACCTGAAAAATTCATCTTTTAAATAAAGAATCAGTTTTTTTTTATTTTATGTGAGTATTTACATTTAGACATTAAAGTGTTTTTAACAGATTATAAATGCCATTTACTCACTATATTACAGTCTGATCGTGCTTGATGCAAAGTGTTCGAAACATCAGATTAATAATATAATGAATACATCACATTTAATATGCATTATAAAGTTTTTAATTTCTAAATGTAAAATACTCGCGTAAAATCAAACACAAGAAAATACTATTCCTGTACATTACTGAATATTTTTATCATTATTGATACTTTTGTAAAAATTGTATTCACCAAAGAAACAACTAAAAATAATGAAACAACTTACCTGCTGTGTTCAACTGCTGTTGAGCTAATTTCAGTGCCAACAAATATTCAGGAGGGGCTTCCCAAGTGACTGCATTTGTATGTTGATTCCAGTAATAGGTGAAGCCACTATTCTCATCATAGCAAGCAGACCAGGCTACATATGAAAAAGTTTTTACATCAGACAAATATTAAATATATTTATAAGAACAAGGAAGGCGAATTATCTATAGGTTTATCTAAATTATTATTCCAACAAACAACAAAGAGGAGCAATATGTTTATTTCAATGAAACTAATTGAAATTCAATTATTGTCGGTACAAAAATGCTCAGGTATTCTAAAATTGTTTTTAGGCTATTGTTGTGATATTGTCACTTACGGCAATGGGATATTGGCGGTGGATGTATGGCGGCCGAAGCGTGGTTATTTGTCGCGTAGCTTGTTGGTAGTTTTGCATTGGCTTGCGGCTTCTTGGACACTGATGAACCATCGTCAGAATCATCGGAATCGCCATAATTTACGAGTAAGCCCAGCGGGTTAGTCTTACTCATTCTTGCAATGCAATTACCAGTTCAAGAGTATACAAATATATGCTGACATTTACTGAATCTTTACAAAGCTTTACTTAATTTCATTATTATACTTAACATTGATATAGTACAAAATACTGCAATTGGACAAATAGTTTTTCATAAGAGCATTTCTTAATAATTTTTTTTATCACTGACAGGTGTCTGAACTGAACTCTGAAATGTGAAATATGAATTTATTGAAGTCACAGATTAAGTACTAGTTACTCCGAAGGTTGAATCAGTACATAAGTGTATAATCTATGGTTGAATCCATAGACGAATAAATAAAAAGAAATAATTTTTTTTAAACCATAGACACCAAATCAGTATCGCATAGATAATAATATAATATAATCTACACTAATATTATAAACAGGTAAAACAGAGGTAAATTTTGTATTTTTGTATTTACGCATTTTTGAATATTTGTAACGTTTTCACGCAAAAACACACGTATCAGCAGATATGTAAACTATGAGGAATATCATTTTATACTGGCCACTTGCTTTGGCTCCACCCAGATGCAGCCGAGATTTTTATCATGTCATCATTGACAAAGGTGCTGGTGGGTCGTCTAATGGTAAGCGCCTTCACTAACTATGAAAATTTACAGAAGCGTAAGATTGTTTAAATAATAAGACCATTTATTCTGAACTAAAAGAATTTGTATTTATAATATTGTGGATTCATTTTGTTCAATCATAAAATGTCTCCTTGTTCAGAATGCCTTTTGGCATACGCCTTCTTCAAACACCATCCATTGGATATATATGTCGGATACAAACTAAAAATTGATCAAAACATACAGGTATTGGACTGCGAGTGCCATCTATTGGATACATAACTAACAACCGAAGAAAGCGTAGAGATATTGGAGCGCCAGCGCCGTCTAATAGCGTTATACAGAGTCTAGGAGGGGCGTAAGCCGAGCGGGACAGTCAGAAATTGTCCAGCCGTCTCTGCGATAGCAAGTCTCCTGGGAACTGTACCGCGTTCCAATTTTTAAGTGTAAAATTAAGTTAACGGTTAAAGTGATTGTCATTTAATTTAAATTTGAATTACAACCGACTTTCAATTCGAAGTAACTTTTATTTCCCTTGCTCGTATCCACTGCCTACACGCTTGGAAGCATGGCCGAAGACAATCCTGACCACCTTATGTCGATATATATATATTATACAAGGTTGTTTATAGATCTATGCAAATGGATTGCCGAGGGTAAGGTAAGGTAGGCAGATAGGTAAGCGTAATGAACGAAAGGATTGGGCAAGGTAAGGAATAGGATGCGGAGCTCCGGATCCCCCACTAACTAAACGAAACACAGTAGCAAATTACTATTTCACGCCTTTGAAACTTTATAATGTTAGTGTAGTTTCAGTTATAAAATTAAAATAAAAGGGTACACTGCAAAAAAAAAAAGACTGACAATTATATTATTTGCTTATCTATTTGATTCAGTTGTGTTAAGCAGATTTTCGCTGCCTAGGACCAACCTGTACTCGCCAGTTGTTAGTCGGTTCGTGAGTCACTAGGCTGTATATCATATCTAAGTACTTTATATTTTCTGAATTAATTAATTGGCGCTTCGTTTCGGCCCTTTCCGTATGCCGCCCGGGGACAGTGCGGCAATAAATTATATTGTAAAATATAATATAAATAATTAATAAATTAGACAATCAAATGTCTACTTTAAATAACTTATAATAAAGTATGCATACCTAAATAAAACAAAAAATACATTTTAGTATTTAATTTAACTTAACTTTTACATAGGCACGTGTAAAAATTTACAACAATGTATAAAAATAAATCTATTTGTACACAACTATGACAAATTAATAAACAACAGATGTCAGTAACAAACACATGATACAATATAATTATTAGCCAAAAATATAATAACAATAAGTAAGTATAAAGCGTTACTTTGTCAAAATGGCAAGATGTAACAGCATTTTTAAGTGTTTTAACTTATGTCGCCATTTCATTGTAAAAACGCTAAACTGTAAGCAGTTTTTCGACAAATTAAAATTTCTCGGTAATCTTAGACATAACTTTACGGTCACTCAACATTGAAAACATTGCAATCAAAATAATTATGTTTATTTTTATATAATTTTGTTCTTTTGCTTATAACTTTAATATATATTATATTCACTTGTATTTATTAAATATATATGTATATATAATACAATATAGTGTATATAAAAACCTTATCTATTTAAATTATAACGATTCTAGCGTGTTACTATTTGAGAGAATTAAAATTGTTTCAAGTTAATAGGCATTTAAAATTACTAGTAAGTGTCGTAATTTTGACTGGGTGTACACCAAATTATAAAACGTATTGTTTAGGGCTTATTCTTGGTTACTTTTATTTTTGGTGTATTGCAGTGCAAAATTAAGTCTCGCTGAATGCTTCTGTTTATCTTCTACAAAGATACACTGAATATCTTTATCTTGCATTCTTCAAATTGACATTGAGGATAAGTTCTCTGTTTAGTTTAAAAAAGGGATGAACCGTTAGGATGCCATGTACAGGTACATGTGTAAATAAATAATTTCCTAAGAGTGTTACCGTTTAACTACACAAGGCTCGCATTTACCAGGTTCAAGATAGGCTGGATGGCATTGAGGACAATTAGGGTTTTCTCCATAGCTGGACCTCCCAGGCCTGGATACCTCAACTTGAAAGGAAGTCTGTGCTTCATCATCACCGTAACCCGGGTGAGGATTGTCCAAAGGAAATACGTAATCAGGGACGAAGTATGAGCTAATGTTGTACTCTGTGTTGCTTGGAGTTGGATCAATAGTTGCTGGAGTGGTTCTTGGTGCGCTAAATGGTCGTTTTCCCTGAGACTTTTGTGGAACATTAGTAACATTTGTGAAGTTGCTAAATTTTGGTGGTTCCAGATCCAACGCAGGGACAGCCCATTTCCATTCGTAGTAAATAGGTGGCCCCATTGTAGTAGTCAAACCCGGTGCTGGGAAATCTTTTTTCGGTGGCAGCAAATCTTTTGAAGGCTCTGGTATACTTTGCGTTGAAGGAAGGCTATCTTGTAACTTTACTTTGGAATTGACTGAATCAAATCTGGATTCACTTTTCGATCCTTTCTTACTATCCACCTTGACGAAGTTAAAGTTCTTATCGTGGTTTTTATTTTTGCGCGGTGTTCTGTCTTCCTCTGAGCTGACTTGGCCAGCGGGCAAATGTTGGTTCAGGTTTAGGATTTCCGCTTGAGTCATGGATGTTCCAGTATTGCGTGTGTCAGGAGAATTAGGATCGAACCTTTTAATGAAATTATATACTGAATCTTCTGGTTCCATTCTGATGTCCAATTGG
This sequence comes from Zerene cesonia, assembly GCF_012273895.1. NCBI lineage: Eukaryota > Metazoa > Arthropoda > Insecta > Lepidoptera > Pieridae > Zerene > Zerene cesonia. The sequence goes on from NC_052119.1 coordinate 9,244,079, forward strand.
TTGGCGCCATCAGTTGAGCCCGGTGAAGGAAGGAACGGAGGATTCAATTCTTGAGACGGCGGTTGTATCTTAGTGGATTCTTTGACGGGGGTGTGAATCGTGGGTTGGGCTAATATATCATCATTATCATTGTTTACGTAGCGAGGAGTAGTGGATCGCAGGCCGATACCGGTAGACCAGGATGAAGGTGGACGGTAGTTTTGCTTGTCACTGTCCAAATCGTTGTTGTTGGCGCTTGATAGAGAATCAGCTATGCCGACGATACTGTTCCCCGGATGAATCAAGAACTGAAAGAGAGTAAATTGCATGTTTTAACAACTAACTAACACATATAATATCAAAGCTTTATTAACTATCAAGCAATCAATATATCAAAAAAGCATCATTGAATAAAACAAATAACAAAATAAGTCAGGAATCTTTTACGGTAACAATTTTCATAGTATTTTATATTAATTATTTTTCATGGTAGGTAATTTTCATATAATGAAACTATAAATCAATGAAGGAAAGCAGTTCGCTGTTATATTACTGAGTTCATTGATCTTGCTCTTACGTGAAATGGCTTTAACAAACAAATACAGAGATTTTATTACCTTTGTCTCAGATTCTTTAAGTCCATCGTAGTAATTACTATTTGGTGGAACAGAGAGTATGTCTGGTCGCGGGGTCCGTTGCCGCATCTCATCTTCAGACACGAACGGTTTATCTCTTTGACCTGGAATTAAAAAAAAAACTATCAGATAATCGTTGCATAACATATTTAATTAGAGAACAAGGAAACTACGACGTAAGTTAATTGCGTGCAATGTTATCACGAATCCATCGCACTTTGTAAAAACATATTTTCCATGTGCTATACCTATGAATACCTAACGTCATTTAATCAACCGCACGAATTAATTTTTTAAGTTAATACAATCGAATTCCAGTTAAAGAAAATGCGTACGAATGTTATAATTATCAGTTAAAAGAAAAGATTGAGAATTTTTTTTTGTAACCAATTAAGTTTAAGGACTGTAGCCAAGCCAAGACATGATATCAAATACAACTGAATAATTCTGACTAAAATCTTGGCCCATTAATTGCTTGACGCTTACTGCATTACAGATGATTTATTAAAATGGGTACACGACCTTCGGTTAACAAACGGGTCATTACCGCGTGAACTCTGACATCCGACGATACATTACTGTATTCGTGCTAACACGCAAAAAAGTGCCCAATTATAGCACCCATGTAACGGACACACGGAAATACTATCAAGGGCACTGCACTTGATTATGTCCATTCATACAAACAATAATTGAGTAAAACCACAGATAATATAATGCTATACGTAAAACAATGTTTAGGCCATTATATTTGTATTGTGTGCCATTATGTCTGACCATGTAAGGATAATAGGCGCTAAACAATTATGGAAAAAATGATAGACATCATAGACAATGCAACTTTTTTATTGCATTTGAAAACTGTTTTTGCAACTTGCCCATGTGAATATAGAGTTTAGTAATAGCTAATAGATGAGGAAAGGTTACGGAGAAGTTACACGCAAACGTTCTATCTAATGCTTATCCTACTTCCTACTAATCCTATCCTACTATGCTACTAATCCTACAAATATTATAAATGCGAAAGTTTGTAAGAATGTGTGTGTGTTTGCTGCTCTTTCACGCAAAATCTACTGAACCGATTGCAATGAAATTTGGTACGTACATAGTTGGACAACTGGAATAACATATAGGCAACTTTTTATCCCGATATTCCTACGGGAAACGGACTTACGCTGTTGAAACCGCAGGGCGCAGGTAGTATTTTAATAATATGGAAGGTGGTAGTGAATCAAATATATTTTCCATTCCTTTAAAGGGCTTATCTAATTGGAAAATAATCAACAGCCTCTCGGTTAAATATATTACTTTTCTTGATGCCTTTTGAAGATAAATATTTTATTCCATTTTCAACTACATTGAGCATATATAGACAAAAAATAATATGCAATGCATTGAGTCGATACAATTGGTTTTTAAACACTAAAGCATCTATACGAAATTCATTTTGATTGACTCCTCGTGTGCTTTAATGTACTTTTGATTATTAACAAGAGATCAAATTATAATTTTTAAGTGCAATACGTAGCAAGGCTAGCTGTTAGGTTTGTAACGACCTCCACTGAAGGATGACTCCATAATTATTGCAAATTAACTTTACTACTATAATATTATTTAATTACAATAACTATGAGTTACGTAAAACTTACCAAAAATAATCAGGCGTTTTACACATTATTCTGATTAAAAAATTATAATTATGTCGTAATATTCATGGTTATAAGTCAAACTTATACCTATCTGCTTTTAAACTCAGCACGCATATAAAATGCTTAGATGGATAACATCTAAACATAATTTATGCGATTTAATTACAAAAAACAAATTGGTCATGGTAACTAGGTAGTGTTTGGAATGGATTTACTCATAACAAATTAATTATTACAATCAGGTAAAAAGAATATATGGAAAAGTGAGTGCCTATCTTGTCGGTTAGCTAAGCGTAAATAATTGAGTTTTAAGCATTTAATAACAATAATACATAATATTACATAAAGCGCCAAGGTCACTGACTGACTGACCTATCAACGCACAGGCCACCTACCCCACCAATCAGGCTGAAATTTGGTCACTATCATGTAGGCATCCGCTAACAAAGGATTTAGATAAATTCTACACCAAGAGGATAAAATAGGGGATGAAATTATGCACCACGCGGATGAAGATGCGGGCAACAGCTTGATAATAACAATGATGTAACTGACCTATAAGCAAGTTGGCATCATAATTATCCTCTGAGTTGGAACAGTTGACCATGTACCAGTGGTCGCATATCAGCATGCGTTGCTGGAACAGCGTGGTGTTGGGGCACGAGTAGCTGAACTGGCGTCCGAGGCCATCGCACATGTGGTAGATCTGGAATCAACACATTTAGAAGATTTAAAATGTATACATCAAGAGAATATTTGGTAGATAACTCTGTGATGTGAGCGCTATTTTTGAATGAATTCTTATGGATGTAACTTATTGGACAAATAAATTAAATAAAAAAGGTATTGTTCTAATTTACTTGGAAGTTTTGTTTAAGCTTAGCTGGATTCGATAATGACGTGTGACACATCTGACGATAAGTGTTATTAATTTGGACAGAAACGGCACAGCCGAGAGATTCATAATAAACAACTTACGCAAGTCTATAAAGCACGATTGAACATCTTCTCAGAAATAACTACACGAATCGTAAATGGTCAGTTTGTCTAACGAACCGTTCATACAATATCGTATCAACCTTATAAAAATAGTAAATGGTAGATTATAGATTTTAAAAATGTCTTAAAAATCCAAGCATTCCTATTCGTTACAACTAATCCAAATGAAACACTGGATAACACGATTATAACTAATTTTAATTACATAGATAACGTTTCTGAAAAACGTATACATCTCAACAAGATAATCCACTTACATAATTTTTTTGCAGCTAATAATTAATTTAATTATTTAATGCAGTAACATAATTGTTTCATTTAAAATTTATTGACGCATCTTTTAATTTTAATTAATTAATGTGGAAGTGAATAAATAAAATATAATGGAAAATTAAAAAGATACTAAAGTCAAAAAGAAAAAAAAAAATATAGTCGAAATCCGTATATTTGCTAATTTATATTTTACTTATTCTGAGCAACGACTTCAAATTGAAGTCTTATACACACACTGTATTAAAATATACTTCTAATAGAAGCATATATTAATCGTCCTCATAGTTTTAACATATTTTACATTGAAAATGACTTTAGACTAGGTTCAATCGAAACACTCATAGCAACTTGTCATTAGTTATTATAATGTTATTACATTTATGTCGACACCCACGTTGTCAGGTCATTAACTGATTGTTTTATTCCGATTAACATTCAACGTTGTAATGGTCAATAAACATAGACTCGAATGCACCTTCTATTACCTAAGTATGTAAAAACACTTATGAGCCCATATGAGACATAAATACCTTAAAAAGTATCAGCACCACGTTTTTAAGCATAGTCACAGATAACATAAAACTATAGAACTGTTTTTTTAGAATAATTATTGAATTTAGAAGAATTATTTTTTTAATTATAAGGAGGAGGTTTCGCATGCACTCGATTAGCGAAACAACATATAACATAATACTCTACGCGAATCTGTGATCTGAGATGAAGGGCGCTTCCCTAGAAGTACCTGTTTATTCTACACTTATAGATCCAGATTGTACTCGTCGGGTTACAGATTAAGAATATTCCAGTCACTTGCGTTTCGAATAAGGAAAACAGGAAATAATCCCACTTCCTACTAATATTATAAATGCGAAGTTTGTAAGGATATGTGTGTGTGTGTGTTTGTCGCTCTCTCACGCAAAAACTACTGAACCGATTGCAATGAAATTTAGTACGTAGACAGGTAGACAACTGGAATAACATATAGGCAACTTTTTATCCCGATATTCCTGTGTTCCTATATAAATTAATAAAAATACATTATATTATGCACCAACGTACTAAAAGCTCAAAAGACAAATAAATGCATACAGATACTTTATTTACTTTAAAAAATAACATCGGTACACAAATAACTTCGTCTGCTCTCAATGCGATTTTCTTTCCATTTTTATAATATATGCTCTGATTCTTATTATATACACTTAGTGTAATGTTTTATAATGTATAGCACATAGCTTCAAATTTTAAGTCCTGTTTTTATAACCTGAGCATAAAGCTTTCATCGATAAATAGAGTAACTGATCTTGATAAGGGTTGGATAACTGAACGTCCGATTAAAATTACTATTAGGTACTTAGTGCGTGAAATGCAAGACTTAACTATATTTAACAAAACACTGAACCGCCTTCAAATTGTAAACTAGACCATAAAATGGGCGCCAGATTTCAATAAAAAAACAGTTATCAAAATCGTTTCACTCAGTCGAAAGTTATGAGGTAAAGACAAAAAAAATGCATTTGAATTTATAACCTTCCTTTTTTTAACTGGATTGACAAACTACAGATTTACAATATCAGAATAGACAGATGACTCTTTTGTTTAGCAGGTTAACAAACAGACGTTATTATTTTGTACATGCTTCAAATAAGACCAGAAAAGAACAATTATAGTCATTACGATGTAATTCCGGCATTTTAGAGGAAGTTTGTGTGCCGGAACATCAATGAAATATCATAATTAAAATTTTATTTCGATACACATGTTTTGCAAATGTAGCAACGAGTTTATGTGTGCTTCATGTTTAAAGTTTTTTAATGATAATAGATGACTAGGGCATAATTATAACAACAGTGGTGGTGCAAGGATCTCCGACTTAAATGAATAGAAATAAATTGAATTGAAATCACGAATTAATATTCGTGTGAATCGAAGAACGAAAATATCGTGTGGAAGACACCAGCATAATAAAGGTTTTACATGAACGTTTTACATGAGAAGCCTGTGTACCAGTAGTGGGAATAAATATAAACTGACGATGAAGGCATAATTAATATTTCGATATGTTATACACTGATATTGTATTACATAGTATCAAAACATCTAACAGCAATGAAGTATAGACTAACCGTAAGACATAGTAATAAAATATTTCGATTACTTATTTTTATCATCATATTAGGTATATAATTATTAAAACGATTTTGGCATAGATAAAACAAAACGTTGATTGCTATAAACATACCAGCAGTGACTAACGTACTACGCATCAAAAATCCAAAACATATTGAACATTTCTGCACTTCTGCCGACGACGATAACATTAATTGGTCCACATAAAAGACGCGAGAAAAAAACGCAATCAAATCAACGAAACCACAATTTGGCTTAAAACGCAATCAAAATTATATCCAATAAAAATTCATGACCTATCGAGGGTCATCTTAATACAAAAGAATATTAATAAACTGTATTAACATTTACAAAAAGTCGAAATGTGATTGTTGATTTAATCAGAGCACGAACAAAAGGCATTTTTTTTTTATTATTTTATTGCCAAGGCCTTACTACTTCCTCATACCAAAAGAAGACGCCATCAATAAAAACTAAGATCATAGTAATGGCCAATTAAATGTAAATTACGCTTTATCAAATTGGATTTAACGGATTAAGGTATTATTCTATAAGCACTTGTATTATCCTGGCATCCATTTAAACTGACTCCCTGAGGTAAAATAAAAATAACAAAGAACATTTTAATCTACAAAAATGAGACTGTATAAGGTGTTTTCATTACTCGAAATATGGATTATCAATTAGTAAAGCAGCAACGAAAGCTTTTATGAGAAAGGAACGCTTAGAAATTAAAAGCTTTTTAACGGATTTTAAACGCGATTTATTCATTTAAAATCCGTTAAAACGCTCGCTGTAGAGTGTTCGAAACATCGGGTTAGTAATATAATGAATAAATCGCGTTTAAAATCCGTTCAAAAATTTTTAATTTCTAAATGTATAATACTCGCGTAAAATTAAACACAAGAAAATACGAGAAAGGAACGTGTTTTTTAGAAGGCTGAGGTATATTGGAGTAATAAGGGGAGCTGGGTTAATTCCGACAATGCCAAATTGCAGGTAACTGTTGCATTAATTGTGATTAACCAACTTAAAATATTTTTATGTTATACCTAACTCTTATGCAGAATCTATCCTTTCTGAGGAGATTAAGTAACTAAACTGTTACGGCGCTACTGATAGCCATTTTACAATAACTATTACAGACAATCTCCCAATATGGTGACAATACCATATTAAAATACGTGGTCTTGACATGGCGCCGCGTGGGTTTCCTCTCTTACGTCATAACTCCGGTTTGTTAATATTTTTTGAGGTGAGATTAGATATTGTTTTATATTGTTCTAAATTTCTGTTTTTGTTGTGTCTAGTTTTACGTTAATTGGAATGAATTTTTATCACAAATCTGTTTTCTCGAATAATTCATATCAACTATCTATCTGACAGTCGTACAGACTGACAGCGAAGTCTTGGTATAGGGTTCCACATAACCTCCGTAACACATAACCTCCGAAAGTAACACATCCGAGATTCACAGACCTTGAACCTTAATGTTACGTAACTGAGTGAAATTGCTACGGCCGGCCGTCTGGTCACGCCGTACGTGATTCATTCTTATCACGAGACGTATATAATTATGTAAAAACAGTCATCTTTTGATCGCTTACCGTCAGGCGAAACACCATGTCATTTTCCCGCTCATGGCTTAAAAAGATGTACCAACTATTCTTATTTTCTAAGCCTGCTAGCGTTTATGATACCATTCAGGTCCAAGTAACGGGAGGCATTATGTCAGAGAAATACCTTCGATTGGCTGACCCAATCCATATAAATGTACCTCATGTTGAATCTAGTCCACACGTCTTTTCGACGTAACCGAAAACACATACAAAATGTAATAAAACGGCACAATCGCTATTACATAAAACGTAAAATAATTGCAATAATATAAATATTCTTTACACGTTTAGAAGCTTGTCTTCCGACAAAAAGTGGGTCACTTTTTGGGTCTGTTGCATGTCAAATTGTCAATGTGACTTTTTGCTAACCTACGCGCGTTTCGTGACTGATTTAAAGGTATTAAGTTTAGAAATTTTGGGGTCATGACCTTATTATTAGAACGATAAAAATATGAATTATTTATAACCCTTTTTTTCGTTATATTTCACGATTTAAATTTTCAGAAGAATATGGTGTCATAGTGAAAATCAGGTATAGTTAAATATAGGAGATAATATGCCGACAGTATTTATTCATTGGATACATTTTTCTTTGGACTTTTATTTTTGTGTTATAATATTGTCAACAAGGACAAGGAAACCATGAAGTTCGGTTGACAATTAATTTAAATTTGCTATATTTTTGTTATGCAAAGATGTACTTTATATAAACCACACTTAGTATTGATTTCAATTGTGCACTTGATCGTCTATTGGCCCTTAACCCTTAAAGGTCTCTAAAACAGCATTCCAACGATATTAATATGTTTAAATCAAGTGCAAATTATGTTTCACGACTCTGATGTATAGCCTCATACCTGTATTAAATCGTTGCAGTTTAATTATTACAAGAATTGCGTACGAGAAACAAAATTTATAAAGACAAAGAAAAACTTAAGACAGTCCGATTGACTTATAGTCACGAATTGAAATCTCTTTGTTGTAAGAAATATATTTTGGATGCAAAGCAAAATTATAAGACAGCATACGAATAAATCACTAATCATTGAACTAAATAATAAATAATTCAAGCGGTAGTTACTTTAAAAAATATTAATCAAATCCTAGAAAACTTGCAAACTTGCTTTATTTGTTGACGGTACGTGCGTAAAGAATGCGAACAGCTCGATCGAGAGATACCTTCTAAGTAGTACCTTCTAATATGTTTGCCATATAGTTTAAAGAACAATGGATGCGTTGGTGTGTTTATGCACCTTCCAAACGAATACCCTTGAATACGCACCTTATAATCACTTATATTTATTACACCTATTTACTTATTGCGGTGCGTGTGACTTCTTACCGATTAAAAGAAATGTGGTTATCCATCAGACACATCTAAAAGTCTCTCTCTTCTCTATTTGTATTTCTAGATATGAATACACTATGTATAAGTGTGTTTTATTCGTATGTATCATTCGAAATAGGTCTCTCTTATACAAGATTTTCATTTAACTCTTAGAGTCAAAATAACTAGGATGTATTTTATTAAGATGTGTACCGGAAACGCAATATGTATCGTACACATCGGAAATCCTGGCAATCCAATATTTGAAGCTATTTAAATAATGAATAATTCATTTAATGATAGAGTTGTTAAATTATATATCTGTATAGCTATAATTATTTACTTTATGAAAACAGAAGTAAAGTCAGGACGCGATTAAGTGTAAGCTACTTATTAATTAAATTACCAACTCTGAAAGCCAGTAAGTTTTAATTAGCATTATGAAGTGGAACGAATTTTGTTTTGATTAAATTGTAGATAATTTCAAATACCAATTTTAATATAAACATTAAATCGATCAACTTTTGACACGAATTGTGTTCCATCGTAAAATATGATGGCGTTTTGTAAGTTTCTGTCGTAAACCAACACAATGGCTGTTCGCACGCTGCTCGCTGATTATTTATAACGAAATGGAAGACCGTGACACGTAAATTTCTTCTGTGTTATTAAAAATTGTTTGTTTATACTTTACTAGCGACCCTGCAGCTGCAATAATATAAACCTCCTTCTTGTTAAATTTAATTTTAGTTTTATAGCATTGAAATGCTTTATAAATGAGAAATTTTGAAAGAATAGAAAAATTTGATCACGAGACAGGATTCGAACCTGCGTTTCTTGCCTAACCGTAGCAACGCCTAGCCTCTCGGCCACCCGTGATCCTTAAGAGAAGATCCCAGGATCACGGGTGGCCGAGAGGCTAGGCTAGCCTCGTGATCAAATTTTTTCTATTCTTTCAAAATTTCTCCTCCCTCTTGTTTCACTCGATCTATTCAAAAAAACCTGAAAATCTTTTGCGTCATTTTAGAGACCTAAACATGCAGATACACAGACGGTAGAAAGCGATGAAGGTATAAGCAACATGGAGCGCAACTATCGAATATCGAAAAGCTTACAAAGAAAGCATTTCATGTGTTACCACAAATTAGTTTACGACTCTAATAACTCTCTAAATTACGTTAATTTAAATTTTTATGTATCGATTTATTCACATAAAATAAATATCTATACGACTCTCAGATCGAAATAGTGTATTTTATAATTGGATTAAGAGGTTAGGTTACTTACGCGACAACTATTATCTATAAAAAGAGTGAAATTAAACATTTAAATTGTGAGTTATTCATTTTTATTCATCGCAACATACGATAACATGAAGTTAAGGCAAGTAACTATGCAGTCGGAAATCTATGAAGTAGGAATATATAACTAAACATTATAGCAATGAGATGACCTCAAAGGTTGCAAGCAATCCTGAGACAATTTTTAAACAATGGCATTCACCTTGAATAAATACCGTGTTTTTAAGGATACTAATTACATTAAAATTGTACAATTCTACTCTGCTGTGGTGTTAATACGTAATTCATTTGAATGGATATTTATTTAGAAATAATTTTAATATATAAAAATCCAGTGTCATGATGTATGTTCCCAATGAACTCTTCACCAACTCAACCGATTTTGATGAAATTTGACATTTTATATGTAATTTGGTCCAACTTATAGGATAGTTTTTATTTCGATTACTTGTCCCAATAATTTATAATCTTAATATTTTTAATTATTACTCAGCCACAGCAATGCGTGGTAGGGTATGCTAGAAATTTAATAAAATATTGTCCTCCTATATTCTTTACACTGAAGTGTCCACTTACATTACCTACTAGTAGTCTAATTATTAAACATCATATCAAATCAGTTTCTCTATTCCTCGTTGTGAAACTCAAAAATATATCTGCTTAATTGATAAATATGTAATATTCAAACAGATTCTCGAAGTATATTTGCATATATTGAAAAAATAATAACAAAAATGCTTCTTCCCAATTGTGTTTTGTCAGTCGGTTAATTTGTTTTGACTGTTCTAAGATGTTATCAAACTATTCGAGTTTAGCAACGTCATCGTCTTCCAATAAAAAGGCCGATTTGGCATCCAGCTTATTAAATGCCATAGATTTTACCCATTCACTAATAGTTCCGTCTTGCTCACTTAAACGCTGTGTGAATGAATACACAGATAACCTAGATAACGCAGGCATCTGCTTCCAGCGACCTTGACTTGGTGAAATGTTAACTACGAATTATTTTGCATTCATCTTAATTACTTTATAATGCATTGGATTAAATATATGTGTACATTTAATCATCAAAACATATTTGGCAATAAGTAAATGGAGCAGATAGCCGTGGGAATATAATTTGGCTATATTTTCGTACGACTTATGTTTTTTATACGTTCGTTAATCAAAACGTATTATTAAACCGAAAGAACTGATGGTAAAAACGTTAACCGTTTCATAACCACTCAAAATATTACCAATTCACAAACATTTTTTTTAATTTTTATGAAGCTTTCATTTAATTTCGCTCAATTATACAAATTCAAATTCGACCATAATTATTATGCCTTCCGTGATTTATTACACGGCACATTATGACATTAGCAATAATTGGACATACGACGATGACATTTTATACATTATTTCTCAATATTAAAGTGAACACTCGGGCTTAATTTTTAAAATTATACCCATATTGTTATGTCCATACTATGATGTAAAAGCGTAAAACGTTGTTAATCACACGTCAGATTGAGGGATCAGGGACATGTTTAAAAAGAGAATTCAGGCAAAGGTCAATGAGATCTCGTCCTGCCAGATAATTATTGATAATCTGTATTTCGTGAAGGTTCGCGCGCTTTTTGTTTTATTTCATTTTGTTTACACTTATGAGGATCTTGTCAGATCGTAACAAAGGTAGGATTATAACTAATTTGAAATGTGTATGATCAAGCACGCTTTGACATAAATTGAACAAATTTTTACCTTCATAGTTTACAGTTTATTGCTATGCCACGTACCATTAATGGCAACATTTATACAATATAATTTGTAGTAAATCCTATTTTTATAATATTACCTATTTTTCTAATTAAATATCTCGATTTCGAAATATTTCTGCAAGGGACTTGCCATAATTATATTAATCTATTAATTATTAGTACGGAAGCATAATTTAGCCGTCACCGCCGAATCATTGGTAAAAAAGACAAACAAATAAATACATCATAACATAGTTGACAATGGCCACTAGTATTTTTTTTTTACATTACCTTATCATGACAAAAAAAAGATTAAACTCCATGACATAAGTTCAAATGCCATAGAGGATAGCCATGGTTGCAGCATGCCAGTAATAACTTTGTTCTATTAAATAATGTTACGTATATGTCATAAATCTTCTCATAATTACATAAGATTATGTAAAGTTTGTTTACCAGCATGCAAATCTAACGTTATCTCGTTCCTCTTATAGTTATCATTTCCAGGATACGTTCAAATCAATTTTATGTATTGATTCTCAATATTAATGTGAATTTATACTTATAACTGTTATAGCCCATTATTAAGATGTAAAACGAATTGCCTTCGTTAAAAATTATAAATGAAAATAGATTACTATGTTTTTTATGATCGTTATTTTCCAAATTTTACGAAATGTACGTATAAGCAGAGGGATTTTGTATTGTAAACTAAGTTATTCAAATAATAATCCCACCGTATATAACCCTGTCTCCCGATTTTGTTCGTAAAAAAAATTATTACGCAGGCAATTACTGTTTTTGTTAAAAAAATACCCTTCAGAGTAAAGTATAACGCTGTCTGTGCCTACAGTCCTATATATATATATATACCTAGTCTTGCCATAAATATTGTAATAAAGAAAAAAGAAAATTGTTAACTGCAAATAACATT
>NC_052119.1:9257666-9351755 GCF_012273895.1 Zerene cesonia
ATTATTGAATTGTCATTGTTGACTACTTCAACAGTTGCTCTGCGTCTTTTATTTCTATCTTTTTAAATTTGAATTATTAAACATCCGATCTTTTTTAAGTGAACACCCAGAATATTGTTCTAAAGGTTAAATATTACTCTAAAGGTTACACTGAAGTGACGGAGGCGACGCCCTTCATTTCAGAGATAAGTTGGTGGCACTGTACGTTCTTTTATCACCATCTAGTTTTATACAATTGAAGATTTTTAAATTTTAAGCTACTTGTTTTTTTCTTTTATTTGAATCGAAACTAGATCAAAAATAACTGTCGTTCGTTTCGAGTCAGGTTCATAATCCACCACGCTGGCCAAGTGTATGTTGGCAGATGTCACATGTCGTCGAACTTTGATTCTTAGACATGCCGGTCCGAACCGATCCGATCGATGTTTCCTTCACCGTTTTGAGCAGTGGTGATGCGTTTTTATTTCCTGCACAGCTACCTGGTCCCGAAATCCCAATTCTCGATTTTACGTCCGAGGACCTTACCACTAAGCCCCCACTTCACATACACACAAATATAAAACGCAAAGGACTGACTGATCTATCAACGCACAGCCCAAACAATGATGCAAGCATCCACTAAGAAAGAATTTTGATATAACTCAACTCCTAAGGAGATAAAACAGAGGATGAATGTTTGAACCATGAAGTTATATTGTTCTATTTCGAAATAACAAATACTCACATTGTAACTACTACAATTCCTATAAATAGAGGTAATTATATGTATAATTTAGTTGTATCTAGGTTCTTCAAGTTGTCCTTGAAAAATAATCTTGTTCATAACCCATCATTATGAGGGCATCTACAATAATATCTTTTCTAAAAGAGCTTGATAAAAACGCAAAAACAAATCTCGTTAAACGAGTATTAATTAAAATCGTTCGAGCCGCGGCGGGAGTCTTGACCTTAGAATTCACTCCTATGAATATGGAGAAATGTATTTTCTTAGGCATTCCTCTTCACAGTTTTGCCTTATATTGTTCTATCATAATAATTTTTTATGGTACAAACTTTTATACCCCATTTTATGCACTTGAGGGTAGAATTTATCAAAATCCTTTCTTAGCGGATTCCTACACCTTAGTTTTACACATTTTTTCATACACATTTGCGTGTCAAATTCCAGTCAAATCGTCATAGTACTTTGGGCTGTGCTTTGACAGATCAGTCGCCATTGTGCTCTATATATTAATAATAATAAAAAATAATTAATTTTCCAAAAAATATTGTGACATACAGAAATTGAAACCCTTGCCATACTAAGACACCCTGTGTCGTGGGAACAAGTTTCTTCCAGGTAGGTATAGATACATTTTATTCTTTAAAAAAGATTATCAGCAAGTGAAAGTGAACACTCACCTGACAGCCGGTGTCTACGTCAGCGTAGTAGCCTGCCGCGCGACCTTGACACGTGAACCGAGTGGCAGGAATCTTGACTCGGCTGCCGGCCTGTAACAGTTTATTTAAATTATTATCGGGCAGAGATAGTAACCGAGAACTACATATATACATACAATAAATTTAGTTTTAACAAACACGCTTTAAAGATAGATCAAATGTAACATTTTTCATACAGAGCATAGGTGAGGAAACTATTAAATTCTGTCATATCACCGATCTTTGAATTGTTTACACAGTTTGAATTAGATCAATTGAGTCCCAGGCCAGTTTCCTTTTCTTAACCCTTTCCAGTCCTTTTCTTTACTCCTCTTTTCAATCCTTTCTTCAATCATTCATTTAAAGTCGACAATCCATTTGTGAAACAGTAAGATCTTTAAACAACCTTACGCTTCTCCGAATCATCATGGGTAATGGAAACGTTTACCATCAGGTGATCCACCAGCTCCATTGCCGATGATGGCAAAAAAAAAATATAATAAATTTTAAATTGGGATTCGGTTACATAAAAACATATAGGTGAAGCTACAAAAACGTGTAAATGAGGAGGCGTAGCGTATGCGCTTTATTAATTTATTTATAAGTACATTTATTTACATAATAATTTAGAAGACAGCTTAAAGTACATGTTAAATTTAAGGTTAAAATTGAGACTTTATTATTGAGATATATATAATCAAGTAATATATAAAAAGAAAAATGATTTCGTAGCTTATTAAAATGTAGATATTAAAAATTAATTATCTACGTACCTATAGAGTTGATTAAATTAAATTGTATCAATGACGAAACACAGTTTCTAGAAAGTAATTACACAAAGTACATAATATTTAATTAAAGTTGATACACAATTTTTGTTTCAAAAAGTATCATTTTACAATAGAACGGGCTTCATAATATAATAGCACGCATTTACTACACTTGTCAAACTGACAGTAATTCTCACATACGATTATTAAATTCATTCAATGGATACCGGAAATATTGTCTGCGCTATGTAAACATTATAAGGACGGCAATTAATTACACAAGAGCATAAACATTGACGATAAAAACATAGAAATGTAAAATGATTGAATCATCATCTATTAAACTAGGCTATAAATGTATTGATTAGCTGTAAGAATACCTGAAATTAGTCACACGCGTTGAATATTATATTGAACAATAACATGGTTAGAATATAAATAAATAAATATATTTAAGAAGAATAACTAGATACAATCACTCGCTTCCCATTTTCATCGTATGTTGAATGTTTTTTCACAATCTATCACAATCTATGTAGGTTATTTCAAGTCTAAATATCGCAGATCGACAAACATTTACCATTCCCATAAGTCCGCGCATTAAAACAAAACTCACACACATACCAGAATACATTGAATGGGAAAATTAACACACATACATAAACCCTGAAACATCACTCCCGTATCGTCAAATTTACTTGCCTAAGTGGCACATTCCCGTACTCAGCAAACCCAATCACAATTAGTTTACATAACATTCGTGAGTTACGTGAAACGGAAGGCTTGGATAATCGTTAACACGCTAAAATAGATCGCACCTTCCGGGTTTCAGATTGTATAAGAGTTAGCAGAGAAGATTTCGAGGGACAACAATGTAATTAAGGTACAGTAATAGGCGACTATTGTTTTTCCTAGATCACGTAACTATGGAGTAAATAAAGGAGGGAGGAGCCTACTTGCATGTATTCAACTATATCTTAGGGAATACTAGCTCAAAAAATAAGTAGTTTGTATAACAATCTATTTCGTTATAGACGAGTTCTGAGTTCCCAGTAAAGCAACATTGATGCAATAAGGACTTAGGTACTTCTTGGATATCTGTGTAAGGATTACACGATACTAAATTTACATAGGTCTATATAGAGTATACTGACAGCAGGTTTCATCTTTCTTAGAAAAGATTCCGACTCTTAGCTATAGCTACTCTGAGCTATATATCTTTCCATTTTACTCGCTGTATTAGATAGTCCTTTTAAATGTGCAAAATCAAATTTATACCTGAAACGAAATGCTCCTAATTGGTCAATCAACAGTTAAATAGCTTTGGGTCCCACGGCCATTTAGATATAGAAATAAACCAATCCCACGGGAAACCTCCAAAAACGCTCGGATTTCCCAACCCTCTAGATGCAGAGATAAGTAGAATTTCGTTCATTGTTTTCTTATACTGAGAAAAGCACGCTCTAACGGTTCGATAAGTACGAAGTTATTGTTCTCTCTGTGTTTGATACTGTGTTGCGGCATGTTTGTGTAATGTGATACGGTTTAAGATTTAATTGTATTGCTTCTGTATACACAATGATTCCTAAACAGTTTGTATAGGTAATTAGGTGTACAGGTTTATGTTACGCTCAAAGGCTAAACACTCATATTGAAAGAAAAGAGCCACAACGTGATCTACGTGTCGTATTTGTAACGATATCGCTCGTAACGCGTTTTCGATTTTTGAGCTTTTATAAATATACGCAATAGAAAACAAACCTCAGTATCCCGATTAAAACTATTATAGACTAATCTATCTGATTACTCGATCTTTAGTTATTTTAAAGATCATATAAAAAACAATTTAGAATAATGAATATAGATGAAAATGTTGACAAAACGCTTAAATAACCGGGTATTTCAAATACAATATATTCTTACAACATCATGTCCTATATCAAATTATGTTGTAATGTATGTCCATACAGTGCCTGTCACTATGCCTTTTTAAAATAAACCCCGCTATTTACATGCGTAAATGACCCATAAAGAAATAAATCCTTCAATAAAGAATGAATAAACACTTAAAATACCAGACAAAATGGTATTTTTACAATCATCTAATTCCGAAAATGTCACCTAGAAAAAAAAATAGCTCCATCAAATATACTAAAGAAGTAAAAGTGATACAATGGTATTGAAACGATTCTATTCTTTATCATTTACAAGTTAATAAATTCATTATATTGCTCTTCTAAATGGTATTGGGAAATAATCGATCGTCTTTACACCTACGCAAGTTATTTATGACGAATTCTAGATAAAGTTAGCATCGAAATTGTACGATCAATTTGACACATTTTACAATTTACTATACTCAATAAAATAGATCCAAGGTCATGTACAGAATTTTTTTTTGTATAGGTCCATCTTAAGTTGTATAAATGTTGTATATGGATCGCCGATGGTGTTTCATCCCCCCCTCCCCTCCATGAACATTTTTAAGGTGAGGATAAGGATACGGGCCTCCGCTAACCCTACGAAACACAGCTTTCACATGCTATTTCACGCCGAACTTCTGGGGATGTGATACCATCCTCAGTGCAAACTGGCCCAATTCTTGATAAAGCGTTCTCGATTTGATCATAATTTCTCGCCATTCCAATGAAAGTAAAATCAAATTTTTAAACAAAATTTATATACAAACGTTTTGTTTGGACATTGATGACAATTCCGAAACCGGTTTAAGGCTATAAAAAGTCACGTGGTGACAAATTGTCGCAATAAAGTATTCTACAAACTCGTATGCTAGGTCCGTAATGTGTTTTTACGTCTGGGCTATTTTTATTTTATAAAAGTCTGACCCGTGACTTTGTCCGCGTGTCAAGTTATTTAATCGTCACAAAACGGACTAGGCGTTTAGGAGATTAGATGGTACAAAATATGTATTATGTATGTATTTCAAGCATCGCGATTGAGCAAAAAATCTTATATTTATTTTTATGTAGTTAAGAATATTTGGCGTCATGGGACCTGTGACCCCTGTCCCCCTATTCGGACAGCGCCTGGGGATTACTCTAACCAATCTTTGGTCAGCTAATTCCAGATTCTAACCGTCCAATTGTTACCAAACTGTGTCGCAACATAGTACCTTAGCGATAGTTTATATTCTCTGTTGAACGTTATAATCCTGCTATTTTAGTATTCAGTTGCATAATAAGGCCGACTTGAAGCTTCGTACATTATCCTACTTGTATTATAAATGCGAAAGCTGTGTGTATTTTTCGCAGTTGAACTATAAAATGACTATGTCTAGAATCTATATATCACTAAGTGAAGCCGGGAAAAAGAAGCAATTCGACTATAATGAAACTTTTAATTAATATCCTTTATTAAACAGGTATATTTTGATCCCGAAAAGTGAACACAACAATTTCTTTATGTATAGGAAATTGCGTTCGTTATTCTTTCGCCTAGCAACAAAGTGATCTTATAACACTATATTTGTGTCTAAAGATAGCGAGGAGGCTATATACTGCTGGCTATAGCCTGCGAATACCTGTGATTGTGTGTGGCCGACATTAAAGGTCATCGTCGGTTCATTCATCTGTCTATTTATCCGCTTAATCGACGTATACGCAACTGATTTTGAAACGATTACCACCATATAGATAATTTAATACAAAACTTTATGTCAAACACATTCTAATTAAAATACGTTTATAATAAAAACATTATGATCGCCAAATATACTTTCATAGTTTCGTAAGCTTATCACATAGAGCTACGGTTTGCTAGTCCTATCCTACTAATATTATAAATGCGAAAGTTTGTTAGGATATGTTTATTTACTGTATGTTTTTTTACTCTTTCACGCAAAAACTATTGAACTGATTGCAATGAAATTTGTTACGTAGACAGCTGGACATAACATATAGGCAACTTTATATCCCGATATTCCTTTGGTATACGGACTTACGCGGGTGAAACCGCGGGGCGCAGCTAGTAGTTTATAAGCGTAAGTTACTTTCATACCAATAATATTTGCGGATAACCGAAGAGGGAGGCGAGCAACTAGCATCTTTGACCAGATGACCTTATTTAGATGCAAGTTGCGTTTCTTATATAACGACAGTTACATTTACTTATACGGAATTGTTTTATATGTTTTGTTGTTTATAATAACACTTATTGGACTGTAATTTAGTTGTTTGGGGGCTATTATAAAATGTCATTACGTATAGTGATTTAATAACGTATTTTCAACCTTTAAAAAAGGAGGGAGTTATCAATTTGACCGTGTTTTATTGCCTCATTTTTGCTTATAGAGACTTGATAGATTTCATGACCCTGTACATGACTTAGATAACACCATAGAATAATTTATATAACCAGCTTTAAAGTCCGCGTTTTATTATTCTGTATTTATGGTAATTATAGCAGAATTCCCGGTCCATTCCTATATTCCAATATTCTATTTTTGTTCTTTATCTAAACAGCGAGCAACGTTTTGCAGAAACCCTTTCTTGGCAAATGTAAATGGGCGGTGGTGATCGGTTACTATCAGGTGAAGCACCCACTTTCACATAAAAGAACCGCCTGCCATTTGTTCATCCCGTTTCACAAAGTAGATCACACACATGTACGCCTATATTTTTCCAACGTGCATATTTATAAATAAAACTAGCTGCACCCGGCAAACGCTGTTCTGCCTTACTCTTATCGTTTAGTGGTATGAAAAATAGATGTTAGCCGATTCTCAGACCTACCCAATATGCTTACCAAATTTCAGAGGAATCGGTCAAGCCGTTTCGGAGGAGTATAGAGACTAACATTGTGACACGAGAATTTTATATATAAGAAGATCCCCCAAATTCATTGAGCAGTTCATACGATACAAAAAAGTAACAAGATTTTTTTGGCATAATCGAAATCAATCATAAAATCATCCACTTTGTAAACAACATTGCCGTCTGTCTAAATATGGTGACAAGAGTTTGGATATCCAAGGCCAAGCCTCTCGGGCTATCATTAAGTAAATCTATGAAATTGAAACCACTCATAAAGTTTACTTACGAAGACTACTCGTAGGTTAACTACGCCTACAATTATTACCTACGTATAATCAATGATTCATTCTGCGTTTATGAATTTTATTATAGAAATTTTGTAAATAATTTTAGAAAATATAATGTTATAGTTATTGAAAGTATCAAAGCTCTATAAAGAGAACGTCAAAGTATAATAAAATATATATAAGTACGGTATTTACCGCATGAAAAAGCTTAATAGACCAAAATGAAATAGATGGAAACACTAAAAGTGTCTCGTGTTACGTTTGGCATTTTTTATCCTTTTTTTGCTCCAAAATTATAAAAACGTTTTTTTACAAGAGACTTCCTTTTTAATATATGAAAACAGGATTTTTATTACACAGGTGTGAGATGTGACCACTTTTAAGAATGTCTGTGACCTTGACCTTTGCTTTTTCTCATACAATTGCAAGTTAACAAATAATAAAGATGCCTTAGAAATTATAAGATATGGTGGAAGTATACATAACCGTATAGAACCATATGTATATCTATACTAGAATATGGACTATATGTGTTTATTAAAAATGTTTAATAAATACTCGACTAGCGACATGCAAATAATTTTTTTTAGATTTTAAATTTCGAATTATTAGAAGTAATGCTGACTTCCAATAAGATGTGACGATCCCTCTATGTCTCGGAGGCGATTGAAACTGTCACAAAATCTCATTAAAAAAGACACATTCTTTTAAGTATAACGTTACACTCGACGTTATAGAAAAACGTATCTCGTTTGCGTCAAAACAATTAACAAATATAAAAACTAACCAAATCTGAGGTAACTTAACCATGACTAATTGCTAGATCAGACAAAATACAATTCTATATTAAATAACTAAAATATGAGACATTCATCGGAAAATTATTACTACAACTTTATTAATGGCTTGGTGTAGGTTTTTTTGATTATGCCATCTATACGAACTAAACTATAAATTTGATAAATCTTATTTTATAGTCTTATGATCCTCGTAGGTTAGTATAACATCCTGGTGGCGCTAACACGTGTATTTATTTCTAGATTTTTCTAGAAGTCCTTAATGCTAAAACAACAAGAGTTACATGAATATAAATCCATTTCAAGAAACTTTTAAATTGTCATTTTTTGATTCATCAAAGTATAAATACTATCATAATAGGAAATTAATGTTCTTATAGTTTTGTACATAACCTGATTATGACCTCCTCTTTGATTTCGTTTAATTCCCTGTTTATCAACATAAACCTTGCCTATCTACGTGTACAAGTCAGCGGTTTTCATTTTTATATCACACTACCTTCCTCTTGAATCAGTTTATCTATTTATAAAAACCCCATCAGAATCCGCTGAGTAGTTTTAAAGATCTAAGCATACATACATACAGACGCGGGAAGGGACTTTGCTTTATACTATGTAGTGACTATAAATATACATTTACCATAGTAAAAATCCCGTTCTGACATAGTAAGTATAAAAAACAATGGGTCGCCGAACTGCATAATAAAAAAACTACATAGATTTAAATCGTTTTATTGATTCTAAAACTACTTTACTACAAGCGTACGCCTCGTTCTAAAAAAGGCTCGAAAATAGAGAAAAACATAGAATCGTGCCCACAAAAAGTTGTGAGAATTTTGAATATACGTTGAATTTGTTATATTTTATAAACAGATAAATTTTATGAATGTCTTAAGACCTTAGTTATTTACCTGGCTGACCAGGTAGATAAGTTAGGCCAGTTCTGCTTCTAAGTTCCTTAAAATAAAGGATTAAGAAAGGATTGATAAGAGCAAGAAAGAAAATGACTGGGAAGAGTAAGGAAAAGGATATAGGCCTCCGGCTTCCCCATTCACCGAACGAAACAAAGCAGTATGCTATTTCACGCCGGTCTTCTGTGGGGGATTTACTAGGTGCTCGCCCGGCCTCGAACCTCCGATTTATCGACTATAAGTCCGAGGTCCTCACCGCTGAACCACCACTGCTATAAATCTTTATTACGTAATAATTGCTAACAGTTCTGTTTCAAACCCCGCGATTACATCGTTTTTCATACTATCCAAAGCAACATGTGTTACTTTCTATGTCACATGATGACAATCGAACATGCTATGTGCGATGTGGTCAAACAACTGTACCGGTATGACCAGTAAAGGTCACACAAAACTGCGGTCCAAGGGATGCTATATGCTTCTATTTTTAAGTTTTATTTGTTGCCTTTGAATTTGTGTTGTTATTTAAAACATGCGTTTATATATTCTATTCATGCGTTTATATAGTCTACAGACAGCTAGTATTCTCTATACTAGTTGTCTGCCCGGGCTGCGCCAATGGTACATATATAGCCTATGTCACTCAGTGAAGTTGCAGCTTTCTAAAACTGAATGAATTTTTATATCGGTCCAGTTGTTTTAGTGTGAAAACGTTACTAACTTAACACAAAAATACAAGACTTTCCTCTATATAATAACAGTGTAGATGAATAAAAATGGCACTCACTAGTTATATGTGTTTTTATTTAATTTGTAAAAACATGCACTTGATTACTACCAGTTTCGAGACATCATCATTGAGTGGATGATGGTAATGATGTATCTATTAAACTATAGTATTTCACTTATTGATTACAATAGGTGAATAGAATACATTAGTATTTACATGTATCATTTACGAATTTATCATAATTCCTCGTTTGCGGTAAAAAAATTGGCGTTTATCTTTTATAGAAAAAAAAAATAAACCCAAATACCCAAATATAATATTCCGTCAATCTATATTCATGATACCATTCTTTTTAAATTGTTTCAAACTAACCCCCTAAATTATCGATACGGAAAATAAACATATCAAATCAAGTAAGCACACCATAATTAGCTTATGTCATTATCATATTAATATTGATTAGCAACAACTATATCCCAGTATAGTATAGCATTCACTGAAGACCAAAAATTCATGGTTTGTTATCGGCCGCAGTATTATTTACGTAACTTAATGTAACCATTACAAGCTATTGTTCGCTTACCGACCAACAATAACCTGAATCAAAACAAAATAAACATAAATATAATACATTGATGAATAAATGAATTTAAAACACTTCTGTTGTTTAATCTTTACGATGGTATGTTTCTATTATTTTATACAATATTAGCTGACCCATTAGGGGTATAAATAGATGTGTTCCCATTCTCAGACCTAGCCGATATGCACATAAAATTTCATGAAATATCGGTCCAGCCGTTTCGGAACATTGTATCCAGCATTGTAATACGAGTATCACTACATAGTATAAAACAGTCGCTTTCTCTGTACATATGTCCCTTTGTATGCTTAAAACTTTAAAAGTACGTAACGGATTTGATGGTTTTTTTTTTAACTAGATGGAGTAATTCAAGTGGAAGGTTTATATGTATAATAACATCTATTAAACTAGTCTGATTAAACGCGTGCGAAGCCGTGGGCAAAAGCTAGTCTTATATTTAACAGAATAATAATATGGAATCAATAAAAAAAACACTTAACTGAAAAATAATTTATGATCTTTCCAGTAATCTATTTAGCATTAAGAACGAAAATGGAATCAAGAATTTCATATAAATACATAGACATACATTTACAAATTCGCATATTATACTTGTTTTAATTATCTACGGACTGGACTATGTATCGGCTCTTGATCATAAATTTAAAAAAGCGCGTTTTATTATAATATTATAGTATTGTAACTAAAAAATTGGAGGTATTGTGTATGTTAGGTACAGATGTAGATAAATAATGTATGTAAATAAACTTATAAGACCATGTTAGACCCTTTTTGTTTGTAAGAGACCTTTTGTTAATTTTTGCGCAATTTAGGTCCAAAGAGATGTTACAATTTAATGACATTTTAACTGCGTCGAAACGTTTTTCAGTCATCCCTGGTTAGCTTTTTTGAATATAAACAACGAACAACATACATATATCTTAAGGTTATCCTAGTGAAAGTACCGTCAAAACCGGTCCTCCTGTTGCAGAAATCTGCCGATTCGAAGATAAATAAACTTTAATAGTGTTTGTTTTAATTACGTGCTCGTACGCAATTATTAGCCAAACTGCTAACAAATTTAACTTTAACCGAATTTTATAATATCCATTATACAAGTTTCACATAAGTTTAAAATATTTTTGGAAGTGAATCATATGACTAAGACGGAAAGATGACGAATCACGACTTATTAGGATATCTGTGAATTTGACCAGTGGTTTGGTCTCTGAGTTAACAACGTACCTACTGGTTCTACTAAACACAGGTACCATTTCCGTGATCTCTCTAATGCTTTTTCGTTGTGTTTGCAACTCATAGGATGTTCTTTAAAAAAATAGGAAATAAGTTTTCCTATTTTTTACGACTCTAAACATTTTAAGTGTTTAAATTTTGACTAGATTTGACTAGACAAGATTTGTCGGATCTGTTTGTATTTTTAGAAAATCATTTTCTTACAGAAGACAAAACTTTAATAGTTCTTCCACTATTATACTACTACGTGGTGTAGACGCGGGCGGAAAGCAAGTAAGTTTCTTCAATTGCTGACTTACTTACTTATTTTGCAATACTTCTTTATTTCCTTCTTATGGATTACTAGCTGCGCCCCGCGGTTTCATCCACGTAAGTCCGTATCCCGTAGGAATATCGGGATAAAAAGTTGCCTTATGATTTTTCCAAATTTCATTTGCAACCGGTTCATTAGTTTTTGCGTAAAAGAGCAACAAACGCACACACATCCTTACAAACTTTCGCATTTATAATATTAATACTAGCTGTGACACGCGGTTGAAACCGCGTAAGTCCGTATCCCACAGGAATATCGGTATAAAAAGTGCCTATGTGTTATTTCAGTTGTCCAGCTATCTACGAAGCAAAATAGTATTATTATTCACCAATAGATATCAGGAAAAAAAACACGAATATGACATTTTTTAAAAAAGATTCCTAGCTAGATCGATTTATCGCTCCCGAAACCCCCTATATACTAAATTTCATGAAAATCGTTGGAGCCGATTCCGAGATTCCAATTATATATATATATATATATATATATATATATATATATATATACAAGAATTGCTCGTTTAAAGGTATAAGATAAGATTAGTAGGAAGTAGGATAGGATGGTACAGATGCATTTTAGTTTTGTTACCATAGTGTTATTTACCACTAGACCTGCCTGCGTAGCCCGGTAGACTAGTGGATCTCGAACAAAATGTTTGTCTGTCTGAGGTAGTGTCCTTCGAGTACATAAGGTTAGTTAAAAATATATTAATTCTGTTTAAAAAGTAGTTTATGTGAATATGTATACTGTTACCAACCTTAGTAAGGCTAAAGGTAACAAACAGGTTTGATAGAGGAAGGGAAATGATCTTATTATGGATTGTGGAAGTTTGTATATATATAGTGTTAAGGATATAAGATTTTAATTAAACGTTTTCTTTTTAATATTTTGTAGGACATTCATTATGTACTCTGTGTTTTATGTTTATATCTGGTAAAGTATTATATTATCTGTGGTTTATAGGGTTTTATGGATTATTTATGGGTTAGAATGCATTATTTTAATATCATTTTAAGTATTAGTTAGCTTATAATTATTGTAACTTTTCTTTCGTATTTATCTGATGAATAAATAATGAAAATAAATATTGTATGTATATTTATATTTTTCAACTAAATAACTCATATATAGTATGACGTTCACAGTAGCTTAATTTTGTACTCATATACGAAGTAAAGTCTGTCATTCTGTGGCAATTTCACATATGTAACGCGAAAACTGAAAAGAATACGAGTGACGTCGCAGGCGAAAACTAGTACAAAATAGCTGAAAACACCTTTAGCTTCTTGATAAATATATTTTTTTAAATTACAATCAGCCTTCTGTGTCCTGCCAGACCGAGACGTTTTTTTTTCCACCGGGAATTGTACCCAAGACTCCTCGGTTCTACGCTCACGCGATAACCACTGTAGGAGACGATCATCTTCATTAAACATATTATGATTTAATATTGCCTAATGCCATTCCATTAAAATTGTTTCACATGCAATGTGTTTACTTTATTTGTAAAGTTATTACAGTAATTTAAGTCATTATTTAAACTAATATAATATTATATTATCTGTGTTTAAAATTTATACATAATATGTATACGAAATTAACCGTCGATGAGGTATTTACAGAATTACTCTTTTTGTGCAAAATTATTATTTGCATTAGCTGTAGGAATTAAAAGCAGTGGTGGCTCAGTGGTGAGAACCTCGGACTTCAAAATCGATAAGTCGGGGTTTGAGACCGGGGCAAGCGTGCAGGAAATAAATTGATTTTTCAATTTATCTGCACATGTGAATAACATCACCACTGCTTAAAACGGTGAAGGAAAACATCGTGAGGAAACCGGCATGTCCAAGAATCAAAAGTTCGACGACATGTGACATCTGCCAACCCGCACTTGGCCAGCGTGGTGGATTATGGCCTGAACCCTCAAAGGAGGCCTGTGTCCCAGCAGTGGGAACATATATGGGCTGATGATGATGATGTAGGAATTGAGTTGCTATTTTATTTATTAGATTCTTAATTATAATATATTTGTAAAACAGTTTTATATGTAATTACCTTATCATGCTATTTCACACCACTTTCATTGAAATAAGTACCCTCCGCACTTTTAACTTTTCACATCTTATTTTATTTGGAGTGTTTGTTATTTTATCATATTTCGTTGTTAACTATTGTATTTAGCTCGATACAAAAAGACGGGTTATATAAGTTTGATATTGATATCTATCTTTTTTTTAAATAATAGGCAACTTTTATATATAAGGCAACCGAGCGGTTCGCGTGATGGTAAGCCATCACCACCGCCTGTGACTCGCAGAGGTAAGGTTCCGTGACGCTATATATGCGTTGCCCGCTTTGAAGGAGTAAAGGATAAGAAAAGGATTGACAAGGCGCATGACATAAAGAAATGTATTGGGAACGGTGAGGAAATGGACATGGTCTGTAGTGTGAGTGTGTTCGCAAAAATAGGTTAAAGGGTTTTTTTAATAACATCTTCAGAATTTACTTGTTTCCTGTTATCTGTGTGTGTGAACTGTTGAAAAAGTGTAGCGTGAGGTGATGTTAATTAAAGTAGACTTGTCCGGAATCAGTTACATAAACTTTTATTTCTTTTTCAACAAGATTTACAAAATGAATGCTTCTAAGCGGGAAGCCATGACAGGAAAAAAAAATAATTATAAAAAAACTAAAGATGGCGCTGCTGGCCCACAGATTATAAATTTACCATAGAGTTTACAAGTGTTTATCTATATTTTGTGCAGCAATATAAACATATTGCTTCTCTTCTAACATTTTCCAACGTGTTGCCTCCTTTGCGAAACTTATTATGATAACGCCTGCCCTTTCGTGACATGCAGCAAACTCGATCTTGACATATATTTATGTTAACTTGATTATATTTATGAGTGTATCGTCTTTGGATACGATGTTATGTGTTGAAGGTTCGTATTCACTTGTATCCTTCTAGAAAATAATAATTTCAATTGATTTTACAGAATATCTAACAGTCATTATAATTTTTTTGAGGAAAAATTCTTAAATTATTTTTGAATTATTAGGAAGTTCTTTGTTATAAAAATGTATTCATAAACATTGCAATACAATATCACACACAATCTCAGACAAACAAATAATATAAAATTATCAACCGACTTCAATAAAGGAGGTTATCAATTCTCAAAACTTTTTACGATGAAACGATTCATCCGATTATTTTTTTTTATGTCCAATCCTGTGCCTGCCACTTGGCCCCATATAAATTAGGTCTAGTTCCTACGATTTAATTTCTGGGCTCTGTAAAAAATGATTATTTTTTATTTTATACAGCCATTTAAATAACGCAAATCTTTTTTAATATACCTCTAATTATCGTTTCTTTTACAATATTAATTCTCATCTAATCTCAGGAACAGTTCCATTTAAAAATAACATGAGAAAGTTTTAAATATAATAGCTATTTGTTACATTATAAAATCAAACTTAAATAGCTGCTTATTCATCGAAAATGGACTCATTACGCGCTATCTAAAATTCAATCGCATGACATTTACAATCGAGATAAATTATCGATTACTTAACAAGTCCGAAAATCGATATCATCGCCGACTCGTGAAGATGAATTATCTTTGGTTCCGATGTCCCAATGGCCGTGGGACGTGATGATTTAAAATCGATTGCGATGAATCGATACATTTGTTCGGCGAAAACTCATTTTCAGTGTCGATTTTATCGATAATTGATGTATGTGACTATGTAGTATTTAATGTATTATTGCTTTAAACATTGAAGGTGGTTTTTTATTAAGATTTAAATTTCTCCCCTCGATTTGATCATATATGTTATGTTTATTGGAAATAGCAAAAAGCTTATAATGTAAAATTGATTAACAAACCGAAACTTTAAACAAAAACTCGAAAAACCATTCAGCGTTGTTCCTTTCCCAAACCCTACCAACAATCCTATTAATATCATAAACGCGAAGGTTTGTAAGTATGGATGGATGTATGAATATATGGACGTTTGTTACTCTTTAACGCAAAAACTGCTAAATCGATTGCAATGAAATTTGATACATAGATAGCTGGACAACTAAAATAGAAATTTTTTATCCCGATATTCCTACGGGATACAGATTTACGCGGGTGAAATCGCGGGATGCAACTAGCATTAGGTATTAGTGAACCTATTTTTTATGACTATTATTATTATTATTTTTTAAAGCTGGTACCTCCCGTGTGATCCCATTTAAATTTGGTGAAGTTCTGATAATTTGAAAGCTAATATCTTGGCTTAACTTTTGTTCAAAATAATTATGTCATATTATGGCTAAATACGCTATATAGTTATCCCTTTCAAATAGATTTAACCTATAACCATAAACCAATATAAATAATCTAGAAACAAATTAAAGCAATCACTATCTCACACATTTAAAATGGACGTTATTTGTTAAACAACGAAATAGTTTAAAATAACGCAACCGAAACGATGGTACGTTATAACAATTTGTCAAATTCGACCGTGATGTGCCCAATTTGGGCAGAGCAGTCACGAATCTGATATTAAATCTAATAATTATGATATTCGTGAGGATACATTTCTAGGGCAAATAAAAAATAGTATTAAATTGATGTGTAAATATCATTACACGTGTTTACCGAGGTGATTTGATATATTGCTGTTGAGTAACTTCCCTTTTTAGTTACTTTTTGTATTATTATTAATCTTACCATATAATTATTTTGTTCTCGAACTTTAATAAGGTTAGATTTAATAAGCTCGTCCTAATATTGTATTGAATTCAATTTGATTCGTTACAGCAATAATTGTTTTCAACAAAAAAATATATTTTTCCACCTTCAAATGTCAGAACTACACCAATTTTAAATGAGACTACATGGGAGGTACTGGCTTTTAAATAAAAATAGAATTGTAAAAATTGATTCACCCAGTAACAAGCTATGAGTTAACAAACATTCATAAACAGTCGATTTATACTTCCTCCATTTGTTGAAGTCAAGCGACTTCAAAAACTTAACAAAATAACAATCACTTTACCAATAACACATTATGTGTTGACTTTAGCATACTTAGTGTTAAATACAAAACCTACATTCTAAAGTCACCTAAGTACCTAAGATTTAGCGATTATATCTTTCGAATAGTTCACTTTGGTGGCCTTAACCTGTGCATAGAAATCATTCGCACAAACTGCTATCTGCTAATAGAAAGATTAAAGAAGAAATTAAGCGACTGCCATAACTAACTTCAACTTTTAACGAAATTTAAAGCACTAAACGTCGTGTTAACTAACATAATAAGTACTAGTAGCGTAGGATCAAACGATCATTCACCCTTAAATATAAAACATAGAATTTTATAAATGAATTACGCTTTATTGCTTCGAAAAATACCAATTTTATTATTATGTATTACAAAGATACCAATTTTCTTATTTTGCATACACAAAAGGATGTCTTGGGCTTGGGCTATCTTATTATGTCTTATCTCTTCTATACTATATCCCATACGTATATATGGGTAGCGTTAAAAGCGAAATGAAGGTTACCAGGCTTTATGTTAACCTTTATTCTTTCCTATCTTTCTAGACTTTCGAGTCAATACCATAAAGTCTACATATATTAGGTGTTAGGAATGTCCTATACTAAGTAGAAAATCAACTTAATGAGACCGCGCCTATACTGGAAGTAAAGCTAAGTATAACGGAAGTACACTACTTTATTTCAATTATCACTGCATAAAAACTGTTATAACCTTAATATTACGAATATGACATTTAATGTATATAAATTGCATTTTGTCCTGTTATAGAGCTATTACTAAATAAAAAATCTATCTTCATAGTTATGAACTAGCCTTTTTCCGTTTTTTTCTCACATTCACCCGGAATGGACCTCGGACTTCAATAGAAAACTTGGAGGTTCGAGACCAAGCGAGCTCGCAGGAAACACAGTTCTAAATTTTCTCGAATCAGTCAAGGAAAATATCGTGAAGAAACTGGCATGTCGAAGTATCAAAAATTTGACAACATGTGACATCTACCAACCCGCCCTTGGCAGAGAGTTCAGGCCATAATCTACCACGCTGGACTGGTCTGAAATCTTATTTAGAGGTTCTTGGCTGGTTGAGTTACAAACAACCATCAAAGCATTCTTATAAATTACTAATACTGCACTATTTCTTAAGGTCATTTAACATTCCGAATATTCTTGTAGACTTAATTGAATATTTCAAAAAGACCTCCCTTGGCTCTTAACTTTAAAGGTGCTTATCAACGAAAATTATATAAACTTATTATTATTTTTATAACCTAAAAGTAGATAAACCTCATCAATCTAAACCTTTTTATTTCGTCAATCAATAATATTAAATACCGCGAACAATATTATGATAACCAGCGTCCTCGTCTATTGTTTTGCAATTGATTGAATCGAATCGATTTTTCGCATTTCGTTGTTTATTCCGAAAACTTGTAAACCTTTGCACCCAAGAAATTATAGTATGACAACGTTAGGTAAAGGTACATTTTATTTGTAATTAGATTTTTTTACTTTCACGTTTGTCAATCGTTTCTAATAATATATAATAGGGACATTCAATTGTATTACTTATGTTTTTAGGGCTTTTTGCCCTAAGGGTAAAATATACCTATTACTAATTCCATAATTTTCCGTTTATCTGTCTGTCTGTACGTCCGTTTGTCTGTCCGTCTGTATGTCCGTTTTTTACGCAAGTCTGCCTTATTTCTATCATTTAGGGGTATGAAAATTAGATATTGGCCTATTCATCATCAGGCCTACCCGATATGCACACAAAATTTCATGAGAATCGGTCTAGCCATTGCGGAGGAGTATAGTAGTTAACATTGTGACACGGGAATTCTATATATAGAGATAAATCGCGATCAAAGTCAGTCAGTCAAATACAGTCCAGGAAGTTTACCATGACGACGAAACATTAATAATTTCGCTGTGGAAAAATTAAAGAGTTAGGGTCGAGTAGGGCTACCATTACATACAGGAAGGAAATGAGTAAGCCTTTACCCCTGGAAACCAAATCAAATCTAATAATAGATAGGTAAATCGTACTGACTGACTGATTCGATCGGGATGATTTGACATGCAGATTTAGACATCAACTAAGTAAACTTCGATAAATTCTACCACCAAGGAGATAAAATAGGGGACGATAATTTGTTTTTACTACGTGGACGAAGCTGCGGTCAACAGCTACTGATGAATGATAGTATACAATTGTTACTTAATTCTACTCAGATTTTTCTACAGTTTCTAAACTTTAACAAATCCGTTTAACATAAATCAATAAATAAATTGTTATATTGAAATATATTAATGTTAATTTAGATCGAATTAACATTGTGTGTGCAACTTGCATTCTAATAGCCTGTTTTAAATGATTTTGAAATGCGAAAATCATTCGCGATGAATAAGCATTATGAATTATAATAATACAATGCTCTGTGATGTTTGTAGTAAATTAATTAATAAACATTTCGACTATTATCATACTAAGAATTCATAAACATTAAAAATATACAATAATCGGTAAAGAGTCGCGTCACTCAAGGTACCATGAAGGTGCAATTGAAAAAATTTGGTCACCCATCCAATCTATGACCGCGCCAACCTTAATTTTTTTTTTTGTTATAGCGGCAACATAAATGCTTCATCTTTGAAATCTTCAACTGTCTAGCTATAACCGGTATAGGTCATGAAAGGCTGTATGCCTTGCGACACAGACAGACAGATAGACGGATAGAAATATTAGTAGTAGCACAGTATAACAATGAGGTCCCGTTTTACCCTTTGGTTACGGATACTAAATAAAAATTCTACTATCGTTATCCAAAAAGTAATTAATTCTTTTCTACTTCTTCTGTTTGTTAAAAGTTCTATCAACCGAAAGACCTCCCTTCTTTTTTTTTTCATACATAAAATGTGTCTTAAGTATTCATCAATTACCCACCATATTTGAAACAATCGGATCGCGACAATCGTATAGACTAAACTGTCCATTTAGTGAACTACTCAATCTGCATTTTACACCCAACTACATCTCAGTATTTTATCACACTAATGTTATAAATTTGTGAGTTCGTCCGTTTGGATGTTTGTCCGTCAATTACACTGAAACTACTAAACAATTTTTTATGAAATTTAGAATACAGACTGGGTATGAGTAACTTGGGTGATGGGATTATTTTTATCTCGATTATATGCTCTCTTAGCATAAAACAGCGATCTTGATATCCGAGTGGAGCCGGGATAAGCGTCTAGTTATATATATATTATTATAAAAAATATATTATAATATTGAATTACTAAGTAGACAAGTAGAAAGTAGTAAGTGTAGAAATTATAATAAAATTCATAATAAAAGGCAGTGAGGAGTTAACAAAAAAGTCAAACAATACTAATACATCGAGTTCTCAATTTCGGAAACAGCTTGAAATTGAAACAAACAATACATAAGATAACATTTACTCGGTTATTTATTACATAGATAATAGAAAAAAAACAGGGATGTTTACGGCATTAAATGGAGCACTCGATAACCTTTTAAAGTTCAATTAAATAGATTGACATTCGTTTATATAAATAACCACAACAAGAGCTCAATGTAAAACACGGTAGAATATATGTTTTTCTTAATTTTTTTTTATCTTATTGTAACAAATTTTCTTTGCGAAAAATCTTTTTGTAGTCAGTATAATCACGTACATTTTACAAATTTAACATCAACTAATATAAGGTTTCCAAATTACTTAACTAAACAAAGTACATAAAAGTAGAAAAAATATTTTTATAATTGCTTAAAAAAGATGAGTAACAAAGGCTTGCATAGAGATTGGATATAGATTAAGATTGGGATAGAGGGCAATGCTTTTAAACGAGTAGAAATCATAATGATAAGAAACCACTTCACTTTCGACGTGGACAACTAAATTCGAAAATCTTTGATTTAGGAAAATACTGACGACTGTAAGCGAAGTGGTAATGACCCTGACCATCACCCAAATACTTTCGATTCGATTCCAATTAATAAATAACGATCACAATGTTTATCCATCCCCAATTTCCCTTATCATAACATTGTTTCATTAAATAACAAGCATTAAAGTATCTTATTGGATCTAAATAATCAATTTGTTAGAATCATTTTAAGCTACATAGATAGTAGCATTTAGATACTCTCATATTATCATCATCAGCCCGTATTTATTCCCACTGCAGGGATACAGGTTTCCTGCAAAGTTATATTACACCCCAGTGGCCAAGTTTAGGTTGTCAGGTCACATGTCGTCAAACTTTTGATTCTTTGACCTGCCGGTTTCCCCACTATGGTCAAGCAGCAGTGATAATTCGATACTCTCATATATAGAAAATACTATTTGTATTATTACTCGATAAGTATATAACGATTGTATAACGTCTACTATTATTAATTGTCTATAAAAAGCATGGTTTCTCACCTGGGTCGTAACAGAATAGATGCAAGTGAGTGTTGCACACACCAAAAAAACGTTGTTACGATTCATTTCGACACAGAGCAATCAAATTGACATCACTGAAGCTATTTACAATGATAAGAATGTTCTAAAACTCCCGACTCCGCTAATTAATGCCGAATACTTGCAAATCAACTCTTATTATTATAAGTATTATATAAATAACGTGTTTGTGCAAGCTTGTTTCAAAAATTCGTTTTGATAATAAGCTATATATTTATTAAGATATTTCGCAGGTGGCAATTGTAATATTTCTTATATATTTTATAATATCTATATGTGTCAAATGGTTAATAAATCAATTTATATCAAATTATAATTTATAATTGACCCAATTTAGATGTCACTACTGTTTGATTGTATAATATATTACATCAATCTACATACAATTTTGATGTATTTATGCAAAATAATACATGTTCAATCTAAAAGCGATAAAAATAGATAATTGAATTAATTCAATGTTTATTTTAAACTTGCAAAAACAAACGGTATTTCAAGATAGGGTGATAGGGCAACACTACACGAGGGTTGTCGGTCGATAGTTTATCGATAGTTCGTTTCGATTTACGAGTATCGCTCGCCGCGTTCGAGATCTTACTGCCACTTCGCGCGGGTCTATCGTATACCCCACTATACTCAAACGTCCTTGGGCATATATTATATACAATATACATTGTTCGCGGTTATGTTAGGCGCATCCGTTGTTTCGATTCTAAACAGGTCGTAGCAAAAAATTAGGCGTGTCAAAGTTCAGCATTGTCTGAGATTTTGTCACGATTGCGGATAACACTCGTGAATTCGTTTTGAATAATTTTAGTTCTTTTTTCGTTGTTGGCCATGATTCATTGTTTTCTTTATTTGTACTTTGACTTAGTGTTATGTTATGACTCTCTTATTTGATATAATTGCTTTAAACAAAACATGTAATTAGCAAATATAATACTTAAAAATGTATAAATTTTATCGTATGCCAATCTATATGATAACTTATTTATTTTCTAAATTAAGTGAACGACAACTATACTATAACTACTTATGACTACTTTAGAATTAATAATTTAATGTGTTAACAAACACTTATTAAATTGTAGGGACTCTTCATCATCAGCCCATATATGTTCCCACTGCTGGGACACAGACCTCCTATGAGGGTTCAGACCATAATCCACCACGCTGGCTAATTGCGTGTTGGCAAGGAAGTTGATAGTGACTCTTATTTTCAAACAATTATTAGTTTTTCAGGATTTAATTTTTTACAAATTTATTTATTATTTTAGATTCACCCTAGATTTTAAGCCTACATCCTAGTGTCTATCTGCAGTCTAAATTTCAGCCCGATCGGTGCAGCAGTTTGGGCTGAGCGTTGATAGATCGGTCAGTCACCTTTGTGCTTTATATATTACTAGCTGCTCCCCGCGGTTTCACCCGCGTAAGTCCGTATCCCGTAGGAATATAGGGATAAAAAGTTGCCTATATGTCATTCCAGTTGTCCAGCTGTCTACATACCAAATACGCACTTGGTTCAGTAGTTTTTGCGTGAAAGAGCAACAATGCACACACACCCTTACAAACTTTCGCATTTATAATATTAGTAGGATTAAGACTACTACAGGATAGTACCTACAGAATGATGACGTTCGTTGTTTTTCTGCTATTTAAGGTTGCATGGGAAATAGTAGACGAGTGAATAAGGAGAATTTTTCACATTTCATTGCTTCTCATCGATTATTTATAATGACGCAATTAGCAGATGTGCAAATAAAAAAAAAAAACTAGCGACTGGATGTATGTTTATGTTTTGAAATCAAAGAAAAAATTAACAAGGAAATGCTTGATACAAAATAAATATAACGTTAATGCATATGGTATAAGTACTGATAAAAAACAATTATGTTTGAACGCAGAGTTTTATACAGCATTTTTATTTATTTCCTCTATGAGACGTATATTGCAATGTGGATGAAAATATTTGCTATAGAAAGCTTAAACTTCGTAAACAGATTAAATCCCTCAACTTTGGAGACAAATTCATACATATAGATATAATTTATTTGAAGCAATTCGCAAAACTCTGTCTCTTCTTTTTCAAACTGTACTGGCGGCAAATAAATGATTCAGACTCTCCCATAACTTATTCAAGACGAGCCACTCGTCCTGGCTCTTCGAGTTATCCCGGGATAAAAACAAAAAAAAAATATATAATATTTAACACTCGCAGATGACGTAGTTTTCCATTTATAAAAAAAAATTAAAATCGATTCTGTACATCCAAATATTAGCCCCTACCACGTCACAAAGTCAAATTCACAAACTTTACCTCTGTGTGGTGGTATGTGCTTATCAAACTTAAATCCAGATTATGATTATGATCTCAGTAATATACTAGTGTAGTTGACATAGCTGTGTCACATCCCATCGCATAGCACGATGACGCACCACCTGATTTTGCTCTTCTAACAAAAGCTAATCTTCATATTTCTCTAACAAAGAACGCCATTGAAGTATTTGCTACAATATTGAAGCCAATCACAGATTACGCCCTACGGCAAGGGTCAACCATAAAAACTGAACAGTTAGGTAATTAAGCTCGTGTCAAGGCTAGAACAATGATTGACAAACTAACAATTGAATCGTGATTAATGATATTCTGATTAGCTCCCAGTCCAGCAAAACTTATTGAATTATTTAACGTGCTTGACACAATTCATGCGTACGTCAACATGCGTCAAGAATGTATAGAAACTGTCAATTATATTAATTTATCATTAATTAAGATTCATTTATTTATTGATTTAACACGTTATTTTACATGATTCAAAGGGAAAGAAATAATACGATAAAGTAATGCAACTACGGGGAGGAAATTAAATAAGCGAAAATGTTGTAAAACTTAAAAAAATATTGGTTTAATTTTAGAGAAACGAAAATGTACTCAATGGCAAGGTTAGGTTTATCAGCAATACACAGGTCTACTATGCAGTGTCAAGGTTCATTTCATCGTAGATATTATTCATGCATGTCCTTTTGATATTTTCTTCACCGATTGGAGCGGAAGTGCGATTAGCGACTGATCTATTTAATTTTTATGCTTGTCTAGCTTCGACCCCCATTTTAAGTCAAAAGCATTTACCACTGAGACCTCAATAATTAACATGTAGATATATATATTTGCCACTGTCTAAAGACTGATAGCGATCTCTTTCCAAGAGGAAATTGGGCAACCAATTGAAACGAGATGGCCATATCAGATTCATAATCGATTGCACTAAATACCAATGTTAAAGTATATGATATAATTGATTCTTAACTAAGCGTACATTAAACTAAACAACACCACACCACCACATAAAACCATTTATGTAACGTTATTTAATTTTATTCAAATAAATCTGCCTTAAAATTTTCGTAACTAGAACAAATTTTTAATAGGACCATATGAAAGGCATCAGCTTTCAAATAAAAAAAGTTATTAAATCATTTAGTTACTTATGCACGTTTCCCCTTAGTTCTAATCACGAAATAAAGTTCATCAATTAAATATAATTATAATACTGATTACTATTAGGCAATCAATCAACATTTGGGCCTTGTCTGTCTGATATAACTAACATTGGCGTTTAAAGAACGTTAAAAAAAGATCTCTTCGATAAAAATTTGATCGATAAAAAAATCCTTTTCCTCTACCTTTCCAGTCCTTTTAACCCATCGAGCCATCGTTAATCCTTTCCTTATTATTTCTCCCTTTAAAGCACATAAAGAGGTAGGAGCTCTGTAAATATTCATAGGCGATGTTCATCAAATCTCATCAAGCTACTCCAGATGGTTTACGCAATTTTATTGGTAGATCTTATACTTATATGTAATGATATGTAAATGTAAAAGAAGGTTGCCTAGCAGAGGTGGCCTTGAGCCATAAGGGCGCCATTTTACAATTTTTTTTAGTCTGTTAAGAGTTTTTCTTCCTTCATGTCTTTATGACAAATTGTAGAATAAAGAATAAATAAATAAATAAGCATATAAGGTGTCCTGCGAGAATTAAAACTAAACACAGCAAAATTTAAATTTCTTCAAACGGATAATTTAGACAGGGGGCTGACTCAACAATATCGAGATCTAATCTAATCTAGTTCGATTTGATTGAACATTAAATTGATAATATAGAAAAATAATAGAACGTACTATCAAGCGATGGTTTAAAATGAAACTAATCTCGATCTAAAATTACAATCTACTTCGATAATACCTTTCGATCTGCATATAAAACTCGAACTGGTTGCAAAGTTAGAATTCAAGATTGAAGTCGAATCAATAAAGTAATCGAATTGAAAAAAAATTCAGATCGTATCAATTTCAGAGGATAGGGTTATGTTTGCTTAATGAATCGCATACGATATTTTACAATTTCACAATTTTATTAAGTAAA
Organism: Zerene cesonia; assembly: GCF_012273895.1. NCBI lineage: Eukaryota > Metazoa > Arthropoda > Insecta > Lepidoptera > Pieridae > Zerene > Zerene cesonia. Next base: position 9,283,479 of record NC_052119.1, read on the forward strand.
CTAGCTTTTCGCTTCGGCTCCACCGTGTTTTTTTTTTTGGAAGACACATTATTACCAATTTATAGATATAAATCTCCTGACCATAACGAACACATAAAACAAAGATTATTATTCAATTTGGTGCAGTCATTTCGGCGTTTTATTTGTAGGGATTATCTTAAATGTATCTCAGGATTTAATTTTACGCTGTTTAATAAATAATTTAGTTTAATAAATAATGGTTGCAATACGAGGCCTAATATATTGCCGTTGATAAATTCTTTATCCCTGACCGAGAATCAAAGCATTGTTGGTGAAACAATAAACAAATGTAACCCTGAAAGGTGACGTATGATTTATTGAATATGCCAAAAAAAAATTATCAATAATAATAAAAAAATAACTAGTACCATAGAAATAAACTTATATTAACAATTTTTTGTTTCTAGTTAATTTACCGCATGAAGTAATTAGAACTATATATAAACTCTAAAGTAACTCTATCTGTCTGCCTACTAGTTACATTTACACAGGTGTAATACCTGCCTGCACCAACCATGGTGATCTCTTACCAACAGGCGAACCACTATCGCATTCACATGCAGTGATAACTGAGTCTTGAAGAAGTATAATATGTTCTTCTCCAAGATAGAAGGAGAAGGTAGTTTTAGCTAAAAGATGCATGATATGAATATATGTTTTTTTGATTTAATAAATCAAATAGATTTTTTATCCTAAAACTGTTAAATAATTTGTGTTATCGAAAACAGACTCAATACACCGTTCGAATTGGTTATATATTTTCAAAAGATGCGTCACGTTTTCCTCATTATCATGAATATTTAAATAAATGGCTGTTCTGGCTCTATGTAGTTTAAGGTTAACTGGCCAATACAAATCGCTAAAGGATGCGACGTCACTCAGCCGACCCGCGCTATCGCCAGGATTTATGGTATAGGTCATAGGACTTGTAGAGGGACTATGTACTTATAAAATGGAGTACTTTTTTATGTTTTTTTATGTTTTAACCGATTTAAAAAAGAAGTGGTTCTCAATTCGACTACGGTGTTTTTGTATTAAAAAAAAAGTGAACCCGTGTTACCCCGTGTACCCTACTGGGGTATGGGGCAGATGATATACATCTGTTTCACTGATCGATTTTCTTTATTGACAAATAGGTGATCAGCCTTCTGTGTCTTGCCAGAACGAAACATTTTTTTTGTGCGTCCCCTCTAAGATTCGAACCCAGGACACATCGGTTCTACACTCACCACTGTGCCAAGGAGGCGGTAAATTTTTGTATGTCGCTTTGTATTTCCTCATATTTTTTTTATTGGGTTACTTATAAAGCACATACTAAAACATTATTTAACAAGAAAAATTATAAATATATGTAAATATTGTTCTTTTGATTCTATAGATCAATTTTCATTCACCAAAATCAATCAAAATATACTTTTTGGAAAACTCAATTACCTTAATACCTTTCTAATGCACGTAATGCTATTATTTGCAAGTAGTTTAGATGGTTTACTTAAGAAAAAACGATCCGTATAAATCAAAATTGTGTCCGCTTGTTTTTTAAGAACAAAAATCCATTAATTACGTAATTTCACTTGATCTTCTTATTCTTAATAATATAACGAAACATTTCATTATTTTAATGTACAATTCTGCGTATAATTATAAACAACTCAAGTCCCATATTTCCATGAAGCATGGTCACACAGCTCTATTGTCGCTGATTTTGCAAGTGTTTAATTGTTCCATTATCCGACCAATGCAGTGCGGATGTTTGCTAATAAATTTGTATTCCATTCAATTCCAACGACATAGAACAAATCCCATTTATTTCATCGTCATAATGGGCTTTATTTTAATACTAGCGGTCCGCCCCGCCTTCGTCCGTGGTACATATAGCCTACAGCCTTCCTCAATAAGTGGGCTATCTAACACTGAAATCATTCAAATCGGACCAGTACTTCCTGAGATTAGTGCGTTCAAACAAACAAACTCATCAGTTTTATAATATTAGTATAGATATTTGAAAGAGAGAAAGAAAGAAAATACGTTTATTATGACACATACAGGTAAAAATAACAAAGAAATAAATATATTTAAAATATATATGTGCCTTAATTAGGCCCGCCACTCAGCGTACTGACACTGATTTTCAGTGGATGCCTTATGCCTTATTGACAGCGGATGTGTTCATGCTCGAACTATTAAATATATGAATATTATGTAAAATATAATACATGTATAATCATAATACGTGTGTAAATAATAATAATGTTATGTACAATATTTATAAATGCACATATAGTTGAATATACATAATATTGACATATAGATAGAATATATTTTTAATAATTAAGATACAAACAATATAAGATACCATGAATAAATACCTACTTATTATATAATATACTAAGATAACTAAACAATGGAGGGGGAGGGGGAGGTTAAGACTGTTGGCGCTTTTGAAAGTCCAGAAGATATAACTTTAGTTTATTTTTAAATGTGTATAAACTTTGTTGTGAACGGATAGGCGGCGGAAGGTCGTTCCAGCATTTTGAGGCTCGATACCTGAAACTCCCCCTAAATGTCGATGTTCTGTGTAGGGGAATTTCCAATAAGGAACCTGCGTGTCGAGTCTGATAGGTTGTATTATTATTCGCCAACCATTTCAATTTATTGTATAAATAAACAGGCACTCTGTATTTCAACACATTAAATAATAGTGTAGCGAGGTGTAAGTGGGTGCGATATTCCATTTAAAAATGTATTGACTTTTCCATGCATCTCGGATCTTCAAATTATCGTGCATTCATTTATTGTAAACTAGACGCTCGTTCCGGCTCTGCCCGGATATCAAAATTCCTGTTCCCATCCCAAGAGAGCATTTATTCGGGATAAAAAGCATCTTGCAACCCAAGTCAGCTCATAGCATGCATGTATACCAAATTTCATCAAAATCCATTCAGTAGTTTCAGCGTGATTTTTTAATATTAGTGTGATGTTCTATAATACATATTGAATAACATAACATAAAGTTTTTATGTATTCGCCACAGCCTGCTTAGGGTACAAAAACTTAATGACACAAAAAAATATGGTGAAGAAATTGGTGAAGAATATGAAATAGACTAAATAGATTAAGCTTGTGGGACAGGATGTGGTTAGTCGGTTTATCAGGTCACCGACCTTATAAAAAAGGTAATTTTTTATCTTATACCTTTAAACGAGCAATTCTTGTATATATATATCTATATATATAATTGGAATCTCGGAATCGGCTCCAACGATTTTCATGAAATTTAGTACATAGGGGGTTTCGGGGGCGATATATCGATCTAGCTAGGAATTTTTTTTAGAAAATGTCATATTCGTGTTTTATTCGTGTTTTATCGACTTAAACTTACTTGCGTATGAGTAGTCCCAATTTATTATGATTCTTCCTGACATCTATTGGCGAATAATAATACTATAAATGCGAAAGTTTGTGAGGATGGATGCATATGTATGCGTGCGTCTGTTACTCTTTCACGCAAAAACTACTGAACCGATTGCAATGAAATTTGCTTCGTAGATAGCTGGACAACTGAAATAACACATAGGCACTTTTTATACCGATATTCCTACGGGATGCGGACTTACGCGGTTTCGACCGCGGGTCACAGCTAGTATGTAATAATCGGCAAAGGTGCTGGTGAGTCGCCTGATAGGCCGCCGCCCATAAACATTTACAGAGGGCTTATGAAAAGAGGTTTAAATAAGTTGAAGGGGTACTTGATTACTTAGTATAAAACAAAGTCGTTTTCTCGGTCCCCATGTCCCTTTTTATTCTTAAATCTTTAGAGCTACGTAACGGATACTGATTATTTTTTTTAATAGAAAGAGTGATTCAAGAGGAAGGTTTATATATTAAACTAATCCGAATTTACCGTGTGCGAAGCCGCGATTAAAACCTAGTATAATATATACTTATGCTTCTGACTTTACTCGGGTGATATTCAAGTAAAACTTGTAATATTTTTTTGTTGTTTGTTACTTGTTAGCTTTTTCTTTTGCCCTCATGTAAAACTAATACGAAACATAATTCACCTATCATAAGAACCTTAAGGCATTACAATTCTTTGTTAAATTTAATGGATATTGATATTTTTTCTGATAAATGGCCTGGAATAAAGCACAAGATGATAAAGCTTTTTCTGTCCTAATTTAATGAATAAGTGTTTTTTTTTTCATTACAAAAATCTTAGCACTTGGAGCAGGGTTATCTACATGCATGATTATAATTTTTAAGGCTATATTCTTTGTTACTCTTGGTTTACTCTAAGTTATGACTTTGTTTGATGTCATATATTTAAGTTAACGCTTGTGTGTAAGTTGTGGTCACATACAATAGGTTGTGCATACGCCAACTTATATTTAAAAACGATCTGTAGCTTAAGTTTACATGTAACAACCATTTGTGATCCTTAAAAAATAAAATAAAAAATAAAATAAAATATTCTAGACTCGAGCTGATAACTCGAACTATTTGGATTCTAGCTGTTGCTTTTCATATATTTATAATAATCACTTCGGACAACACAATACCATTTGTTAGTATATACGATAAACATTATGTTCCGTTAGTACTTTAATACAAAATTATATTAAGAATTTGCTAATACGCAATTATACACTTTTAGAAGCAACTAGCTGCGTCAAGTCCATATCCCGTAGGAAAATCGGGATAAAAAGTTGCCTATATGTTATTCCAGTTGTCCAGCTGTCTACATACGAAATTTCTTTGCAATCGGTTCAGTAGTTTTTGCGTGAAAGAGCAACAAACACACTCACACATCCTTACAAACTTTCGCATTTATAATATTAGTAGGATAGTAGGATTAGTAGGATTATAAAAGATCTTCAAGCTTTCATATTAACAGCATATAATAGTCATTGCGATTAGCATTATCAGGCCTTCACATCATACATTGAATTTTATTACTTTTGTAACAATCTAATGCCATTTCGAAAGATCTATTTATAATAAGGAACTAACATAGCGAAAGACTTGAATATTTTGTCTGCAGTATAATATTATAATGTCAATGAGATCTCTACGAAATTCTCGATTATTTTCCTCGTGTAAAACACAATTTAAACATATTTAATGTGGGTAGGTACCTGATGTATAGAAATTATAAAATAAAAATATTTGAAATTATTCTGTTATTTAAAGCCACTAAAACAGTTTTACATGAAATAAATTCATTTGGAAAATGCTACGCTAAATAGATTAATTCACTTATAAAAAATAGTTACTGACGAAATAATGTGCATTGTATGAATAAGTATATATATCTACGTATATTAATTGATCTGTTTTTATGGTTGTGGGACTAACAGTAACCACACTACAATAGCCTGATAATAAAGTTTTTACCTCCATTACAACTCAAGTTCTCATGATAATCTCATGTATTGTAATAAAAAATGTATGTATAGTTTCAAAAACTAAAAACCTATCTAAGAATAAATCGTATTATTAACACGTCTTTTCACCTGTATGATTCTCTCGATTTTGATTTAAAACGGACAGATTGAATTCAAACTATGTACATTTTCAAGTATAGGTTGTAATACATTAATTTCATGAGATTATCTTTTTATCCTTAATAGGATTACCAGGATTAATTAATTTTCTAACTTCTCTTTTGTATGACAGAAAATGAGATAATTTAGGAGATTCTATCATGAAAGCGTGTTTTTAAATTTTCCTTCATTCTTATTTAAGAAGGTACTTATTTATAAGATGCAGCTATGAAATCAATATGTGTGTATGTGTGTGTGCGACAAGTCTTACATAAAGCACGACTATTACCTAACCCGAGTACAGAACATCGTATAGACGTGTTTTCACAAGATACATCACAATTTAGGCAACGTATACTCTACCAGATAATTATAGTTCTGTTCCTGTATGACATAAGGCTATTATCACCTTTCCATACACCTCTGTGTGAAGCTTTTGTTGTAGTTATCGTGAATGAAGGGGGCGGTGACGTGAAATATGTTGCGACTATAGATTCGAAAACTATAGCATGCGAGCACAGATTATCTATGCATTTATAGACGATCGCTAAAGGATTATAGAAATTGCTTTCACTGAACTTATATATATTATCTATTAGATGAGAGTTAGTAATAGAATAGAATAGATTTAGAATTTAAGGGATTGGAAAAAAATTGATCATGGTGGGTTTGAAGCCCAGGATCAAGTGGCTGCGCCGATAAATTTTTGAGGTTTTTTTTTTAGAAGTATGCATAAAAATACTTTAACAACAGTACAGCTTAAAATGATAAGATAATATTTGTAATTTAATATTTTCCTTTATCTTTTCTCGCAATAAATAAATATTTTATTGCCTAAAACCTTGACGTACTACATTATGACTTATTTTTAATTGATCTGAAAAAATAACGCAAAAAAAGTTATTTGTTAAATTGTAATAAAGTATATGTACTCTTTTAAACAATTACTAGCTGTGACCCGCGGTTGAAACCGCGTAAGTCCGTATCCCGTAGGAATATCGGTATAAAAAGTGCCCATGTGTTATTTCAGTTGTCCAGCTATCTACGAAGCAAATTTCATTGCAATCGGTTCAGCAGTTTTTGCGTAAAAGAGTAACAGACGCACACATACATATGCATCCATCCTCACAAACTTTCGCATTTATAGTATTATTATTCGCCAATAAATTTCAGGAAGAGTCATAATAAATTGGGACTACTCAAACGCCTCCTATTTGTTAAAAAAGTAAGTTTTAGTCGATAAAACACGAATATGACATTTTATAAAAAATATTTCTAGCTAGATCGATTTATCGCCCTCGAAACCCCCTATATACTAAATTTCATGAAAATCGTTTTAGCCGATTCCGAGATTCCAATTATATATATATACATATACGAAAAAGTGCAATTTAACAACATGCTTTCTTTAGCTTTTTGAAGGTACTTTTCGTATACAAAAAATTTTATTATAGGTATATGAGTAATCCATGTTCCCAATCCAATCCATTGTTATTTCATATTTACCTAATTATTTTACACAATTTTTTTTCGTTGTATGCAAAGCAAAACAGTATTTTTTTATTGCTCTTTAATTTAACATAAATCAACTGAAATCTCAGAAGATAGTCTAAAAAGATAAAAGATATAAAGACTTAAGTTTTAAACATCCTTGTTTACAGGATGTTACAGTTTTTTATGTAACAAAAACTCCCGGAAGCGTTAGTACCCCGTAGTTATGAGATGTCATGTCATCTAACTTAAATACTAACTCGTGACCAAGTATCTTAATCTTTGTCTAGTTGAAAGCGAAAGTAACTTGTCATCATGGCTTAGATTAATCACAGCTTTAAGTAATCCTAGACCATGATCAGAATTTATGTAGTATTGGTATGTGTTTCTAAAAGCCAATGCATCACTCTACGCCTTACTGAAACCAGACGAAATTACCATTGTTATAATCATAATAACGAACGCTCATTTTGTCACCTTAACTAATCTATATTTTATCTCATATAATGTTTATAAGACTCGTAACCAATTATAACACATAATACTTAAAAGTTTAAATTATAATACAATTTACAACGCCTGTCAAAAAAGTGAAGTAAAATACAAGTATAATAAATGATGATGAAGGCTTAATATCAAGGTCAATGGGTTATATTATATATATAGTATAGTCCATTTTTACAAGCTCAGAATGTGATTAGACATAAGTATGATTCGAATTATATACGTTAAGTGCATGTAATATATTTAACGATAATGCAAGTGAACTAGATTCTCTAATCGTTTTATTTTTCCATCCAACGCTCAGACAGAAGGTCAATGAGGTTCCAAAGTGGTAGAAATAGTTCAATGAATATCTTGGAATTATTATTGTATAATGCTTAATCTTAATATTGATAGTACCTCAATAGTACCAAAAGTAAGCGTTTATGTGTGTAAGGCTTCTATGTCATTTCTTAATCGACTTTCAAGAAAGAGGAAACCTCCTTATACCGTGACACTTACCCTTTTTTTGAAGTCCGTTCTCTATTTGACTGTATTAATGCAGGCAGATGTCACACGTCATCCAATTTTTGTATTCTTGGATATACCGGGTATCACGACGTTTTCCTTTACCGTTTCGAGCAATTGTACTGTGGGCCTAGATATATTGAAACATCTATTTATTACCTACACCCTCGTCTGGTTAAATTTCCCGCCACTCCAATTTTAGTTCGAGGTCCTCACCACTGAATCGCCACTACTTTTTCTTCCAATTCTGATACTTTCAATACAAATTATTTGTTTCAAGGATTATATTCATTCAACTGCTCATATCTTGTCATAACGTAATACCATCGACCCAATTCGTGTATCCCACTTGTACCGTTCACGAGTTTCGATGTAACACATAAGAATTATTGCAAATGAAGCAATAATTGCAATTGAGAGGACGTGGGCGGTGCGTGACAGTCATGAACTATATTTATGTTAACAAATAATATATGGATTAGGAGATTACTAAAGGTCAGTTGAAGCTCAGAGTAAGTGCTTGACACCTTTGTGTCTAAATGTGCGTTCAATTGGATTATCTGATGGTTGTTACATATATATATATATATATATATATATATATATATATATATACATAATTATCTCATATTGTGTGATCGAACTGAAACAAGCTACCAAAGACATGCCTTCTGGGCTAATATTTTAGCTTATTGCTGCTATCTTCACTTTAATTTCAAGAAACGAAGAAGGGATCCTTTTTTTTATTGTGTACAATGTAATACTTATATCACTGCCCTCTCTATATGGATTGCCTTGAAGAAACTGTTAATTTGTCATTTTAGAAATTAAAGTCAAGTGCTTTGCAATTCTTTGAAGATCACTTCATGTTAAAATACGAAGGCGTACCTTCCCACTAGTGGTTTCATCAAAAATAATATTATTTACAGAAATGTATCCTTTAGGGGATATAAATTACATATTTACATGTACATATTTACATTTCTGTTTATGAATGAACGTTTGTTATGCTTAACATAAAACCTGATGGACCGATTTTAAAATTTCGTATTTTGATACTTGGCACTGATAGCTTACATACTAAAAAAAGATACGTCACAGAAACACTTGCTCTTAGCCGCGGGTTCGTCCATTGGGTAACCGCGCGGGACAGCTGGCTATTTATTTATTCGTGTAGAGCTGTATCACGTTCACACTTTATAATATTGATTATAAAATGAAAGCTTTTGTATTTTTGTATGTTTGTAACGTTTTAACGCTAACCACGAGACTGATTTCAAAAATTATTTCATTAGACAGCTTCAACTTCACGTGTGTCACACAGGCTAAATATGTACCGCGCGCGAAGCCAGGGCGAACAGCTAGTTATTAATAACATTGCTTATCACTATTTTATTACGTTTTAGCTTGTAAAGAAGGAAATATAAACGTACAACCAGTTCATTGAAACGACTTTAGCCGTAAGTTCATTAAATTCTGCGCCAAGTCTGAATAAACTTCATCTATTCGCAATTCAATGCGTCATAATTCTAAATCAATGATATAATATACAATAAAGAGAATTCTTAGCCATTTTCAGTGTTCCTAGCACAATAAAATAATTATCAATGAAGATTTTGACAACTTGACGCGGCAAGGCGCCCGTCACTTCTGTTGGATGATGTATGGAAATAACAAATGCGCTTATATTACTGGATGGAGCAAGAATGTATCATAATAAAACTGTATTTTGTTTGTTGACAGTTTATATTAGTATTTAGCATCAATTCAAGTAAGTAAGTATTATAATCTAGCTGCGCCCCGCAGTTTCACCCGCGTACGTCCGTATCCCGTAGGAATATAGGGATAAAAAGTTGCCTATATGTTATTCCAGTTGTCCAGCTGTCTACGTACTAAATTTCATTGCAATCAGTAGTTTTTGCATGAAAGAGCAACAAACACACACACATCCTTTCAAACTTTCGCATTTATAATATTAGTAGGATGTATTATATTAACTTTTTTGTGTATAAAGAAGCAATTCTTATGAATCACTAGTTGGTCTTGCGTGCTTCGCCCCAGTTGACACGAACTGAAAACAAAAATAAAATAGCGTTTGCTTCTAAGATTTTTTTTGTGAAGGAAAAATTAAAAAATTAAAATTAAAAATTAATATGCTCTTCAAGTTATAAGTCAATACTCATCTTACAAGTTCTTGAATAAATTGAATATTCAACACGAAAATAAATTTTCAATTCGAAGCAGTGCTTTGTGAGATTACTGCGTTACTGCGTCCATTCAGACAACAATCTCTTTAACTTTAAATTAGTAATATGTATTAAACGATATAGTTGCAGCAGACCTTGGTTACACTTGAGGCAAGTCTCAAAAAATTTGAACAAATTTGCTGTTTCCAAAGAAACATAGATTAAATAAAAATAAAATAAACAATTATTCGTATCTTTCAATTATTATTTAAAAATTTTATATTTTCAATTTAAATTTTTATATTTTCAATTATTATTTACATCTACCTACCATACATTACACTGTTTTAACACTGATGTCAAATGTTCAAGAAATTTCTAGAAAATTCCAGAACTATATATCCAGTACGAGATTCATTGTTACCGTTCTGTCAGTTGACCCCTGCCTCCAAATGTATCACGATTTATAAAAATCTTTAACCTTCGCATAACTGCGTGATATATGAATCACGATAGCATTTACTCTACGTCATTGTAGCTTCATTATTTAACAAATAATCAATTTTAAAGGGAACATAATGATAGCTTTTGGAATAACTATTGTTATAGTGAGGTTCGTTAATTATGTTTGGAGGTCTCTTTTCTTTGTTAATCCAAGATTATTATTATGTTGAATATTTTTTTATTAAATTTGTATGAATTTTGACTGCATACTACAAATAACATAGGCTAGACTTATCATGATATAATTATTGATAAGTTAAGAAATATTATTTATTTGTCAGTCAATTCAATATCTACATACGAATATAAGTAAGAAATTCCCTTTATGTTATAATTACACTTGATCAATACATGATTCGATTAAATTCCTAGGAATTAAAGTTGATAAAACTTTATATATATACATTAATCGAGAGATAAAGTTTCGGAATAATGAGGTATAGAATCTTATACCTTTAAACGAGCAATTCTTGTATATATATATATATATATATATATATATATATATATATATATATATATAATTGGAATCTCGGAATCGGCTCCAACGATTTTCATGAAATTTAATATACAGGGGGTTTCGGGGGCGATAAATCGATCTAGCTAGGATTTTTTTTTAGAAAATGTCCTATTCGTGTTTTATTCGCGTTTTTTTTTCCTGACATCTATTGGTGAATAATAATACTATTTTGCTTCGTAGATAGCTGGACAACTGAAATAACACATAGGCACTTTTTATACCGATATTCCTACGGGATACGGTTACGCAGCACGCTTACGCGGTTTCAACCGCGGGTCACAGCTAGTATAAATAATAGGCAGTATAGATAAAACTAAAAGGAAAGAGAAATGTAGCTTTCTAATGATCAAAAAGTTTTGAAATCGGTCCAGTAGTCAAAACATACATACAAAAACAAATATTTTCCCTTCATAATATTAGTTAAGATACAATGTAGATATAACTATATCGCGATAAATACTCGTACAGCTTTGTTTCATCAATAACTTAAAATAAATACAAATTGACTAATTCAATCGTGTTCAGAATGCGACATTTAATTTACTATATTATAGTGCAATACAAAAAATAAAATTAAAATAAGATGATATAGTTCTCACGTGTTTTCTAGCAAGTACTAGAAATTATTACGATATTCATTTGTTACTATCGCTTATGTGATTCATTAGAGCACATATCCACACAAAGCGTTAATTACAAACGCAATTAATGTTGGAAGGATACTGAGTAACATAAATGCTTTACAATGTATTTAATAGACATCAATAAATGAACGATTGAAAGGTATTTCATATAATTCATTATTAATTATTGTGAAGACCTTTGATATGACTTTGTTTTAACCTTAGACGAAATAAATACTATATGATGTATGTAGTTCAATAAATGTTACACATAGACCTTGCTCTCCAAAAAAAACCCGTCAGAATCCGTTGCGTAGTTTCAAAGATTTAAGCATACATAAGGACATAGGGCCAAACACAGAAAGCGACTTTGTTTTATACTATGAAGTGATTTATAAGAATCATTAATTCTACAAACTAATACGAAAATTTTTTCTGGTTTATTCTATAAGACTCTCTGGTTTGGACATTGAAAAAGCAATGTGGTTTTATTAATGTTGTTTCTCTTTTTACAGGTTAAAAATTAAGTGTAACTCGTACGTAGTAATTAATTATGGAAAATGTTTCCTGAAATTAATAATAAAACAAATTTTACAGAGCAACAACTTTTCTTTTTGTTTCAATAAATAAGTTAATATATGTATTAAATACTCGAACAAAATATTTCTAACGTGCAACATCCGTCAAGATTATTTGTTTTGGAACTTTATTTTCTCTTTATTCTTTTCCTGCTCTTGTTATATTGTGTATAATTACATGTTATTTAAAAAAAAAATTAACGCAAAATTAACTCACTTATAACGTGGATGAAAGAAATACACAAAATCTGAATTTTTCTTATATTTAATCTATAAATTAGTACTTAACATGAAAATGATTGCATTTGGTTCAAATAGTGGAATAAAGACACATTTTAGAAAAAAATGAATATTTGACGAAATGTTTCTCAAGCAATTACGACAATATTAAAAAATACTTACAGATGAAAATAGAAGCTCTTCCTTTTCCTTTTTAGAAGTCGGTTAATAAGCATATTATCTAGTTATAGGTAATTAGTTCTATCAAAGGCATTAAGTTTCTAGTTCTAGGGTTAACGCGTTCTAATGAATCTGGTTTAACTGTAACTTACCAACATACTGTAATACCATGTTATAATGGTATTTGTGGGGTCATACTATAATGTATTTCAAATGAGTGTATATTATCTATTTAACAACAGCATGTTATCATCATATCGGCATCTATAAAGAACAAGGAACAAAATCTCAAAGCAAATGAGCCATGATCGATGGTAGCAGTACAAACATTAATTTTGTTATATGTGTTGTAATGCATTCAATCAGTCTAAATTATACAAGATATTTCTAATTTATTAATTTTGAGGAGTGTTGTCATTTTTTAAATATAGATTGATTTGATTTTGATAGTTTTACTTATTGTTTCTAAGATTATAATTTCAGCATTATCATATAATATAAAATTATGTATCATCTAACGAAATAAAATAAGACAACTTTATTTTTGCAGTGTCTGTGTCCTATGGACATTGAATGGATTTTGTTTGTTCGTCAATTGCTTATCTTCCACGTACGCAGGTTGACCGCAGCTTCGCCTGCGTCGACATAATAAAATAAATATATATCTCCTCTTCTATCTCTTTCGGGTAGAATTTACTAATATTCTTACATAGCGGATAGCCTGAGGTTTCGGCTGTGCATTGTTCAGTCAGCCAGCTACATTGGCATTTTATATATATAGACAGATTTAGTGTCTTAAGATATTTAAATAGGCTAGAGAGTGACATACTTTTTACCGTAGCGAAATATCTCATTCCCACGGCAATATCGTTTCTCTTCACAGGCCCGGATAGCAGCTGGGGCCTATCAAATCACGCCTCAACTATTAGGAATGATATGTTCAAGAATGGATAATTTTGTCAAATTTCTACCAAAAAAAATCTTTTTTACAGCAGAAGAAGTCTCGTAACTCAGTGTTTATATGTATACGCCGTGAGAACACACATGTAAACCATAATACTCAAATGACCCACTTGCTTATTAACAAAAACCTAAGAAAAGGAATTACGTCCTACCTGTTATCAACAAACACTGGAACGATATGTCCAAGATGCCTTATCATCTGATAACAGATAAGCGTTGATAGCGGCCGCCAGTGCTCGCCGAGTTGTGGTATACGATGTACCCGGACACTTAGAAATATGGTGAGTCTATATCTTAATAAATCTATAAACATAGATAAATTTTATACATCGCCCTTTGTTAATTATTGAGAATGGTGCATAAAGCTTCAAACTACACAATTATATGCTCGACTTAGCACATGTGATTAAAACATACGATTATGATAGATATTGTCTTGATTTTTTATAAATATCTCTTAGACTAGGACGTATTCAGCCAACGTCAAAATACTATACAAAGTTTGTGTCAAACGTTCATTGATCCTTTTTATGAATCTATTGATACTTTATAAGTCAGATGTATCTGGAAAAAGACAAGCACCAAAAGTATAATTTTCCTTGTAAGGTTGTAATACTTTTAACTTTATCGTTGAATTAAAAAAAATGTTAATCATAATTAGTAATATAAATAAAAACGAAATATGCTTTTTCTTTTGACCCTCATGACGTATTTGGAATTTGTCATTTTGATTAAATTTTGTTCATTTACATACATTGTTATTCATTGAATTTATTCAATAAGTCTGAATCGTTAGTCATTACTATACCTACCTACTAGTCGTTATCTGAAGTATCTGCTATCCATAAGTTTTGAAATGATTACCATTTCGAGATGGGAATACTTTTTAGGGAAAACATGCTGTATGTTTTTTTCTCTATTTAATATTACCACAGATAACATAATACTATTACTATTACTTTGTGATTGTGAATCAACTAATCAACATTGCGCCATTTTGTAACGTCTTAAGTATTGATTCAAACGAATTAATAGCTAATCTAAGGTGAGAAATAATGTTTATATTACAATTTGATATCAGAGACAGGCAAAATAAAATAAACCATTACTGAAATGCAATAAAAACCCAAGTAAATCATATTTTACTAAAATGATACATAGAGGTCATTAACGTACGTGTTCTTAGTTTAATTGTATATCTACCTATGATGTTTTTAAAATAAAACATTGGTACTGGTGCTCAGGTATTATCTAATGCTTTAACGTGATAATATTTTATATTTTGTAAATCTCACATTTACATTACATTATAGCTAAAAATGAGCGCTGTCTCGAAGACTGATCGACCAGATTTTCCTGACCCTACTGTCTTGAGAAATTCTATTTGTCTGCTAAAAAACCATTATCCTACTATTATAAACGCGAAAGTTTGTAAGTAGGTATGGATCGATGGATATTTGTTACGTATAATGAGTGAATACATTTTAATGAAACTAAATAATATAGCTTACTAGCAGCGCCCCTCGGTTTCACCCGCGTTAGTCTGTATTCCGTAAGAATATCGGGATAAAATTTGTCAATGTGTTATTCCAGTTGTCCAGTTATCTACGTACCAAATTTCATTGAAATCGGTTCAGTAGTTTTTGTGTGAAAGAGTAACAAACATACACACACGTTTACAAACTTTCACATTTATTATTAATAATTAGTAGGATGCATCAGAATAAGACATCGGCTATGTACAAATACTTGCTATATACTCTTAGGTCCGCGGGTGAAATCGCGTAACGCAGTCAGTTATTTTTAACAATAAACATCATTTCTTTCTAAAACGTTGTAAACCAATATCCTACATTATTTCTCAAATGCCCCATACACCAGTCTACAATAGATAGATCAGTTTCACGCTAACAACGGTATCTATTCACTTGTAAATAATCTAATGTGAGCGCGACAGTGTCACACATTCCTCTGATAACTTATAGAGCCTTATCGTTGACTATCGTAAGCTCGATTATAGACGCAATAACTCGCTGAGATGATTCCGTGTGTGGATATAAAAAATAATATAGTATTTTAGGTCTGGCATAAAGCTTCTTTTTGTATTACTAGATAAAAAAAATTGTCTATTTAGGTTGACAACTTTGAACCTACCTAACGTATCGCTAATTCTAAAAATGTCTAAATAACTTGTATTGATTTGTACAATATAAAATACAGTTTTTTATCTTGAGCTTAAATAATATAATGGTGTTAACATAATATATGTTATCTGTGGTGTAAACTAAAAATATAGTTCTACAATTCAGTAGGTACTTTTAGAAAAAACCCATTAAAAACTGCAGGATACTGACAGCTCAATATATGTAGCATTATCTTAACATGAGACATGCGTTATCTTAATCATTGATTTGCATAACAGTTAGTCATTAGCCTAGACATTTCCTATGCAGACAAAGAAATTCGTCACCCATTACATCATAGGTCAATAGAAATCTTAATGGA
This sequence comes from Zerene cesonia, assembly GCF_012273895.1. Lineage (NCBI taxonomy): Eukaryota > Metazoa > Arthropoda > Insecta > Lepidoptera > Pieridae > Zerene > Zerene cesonia. Next base: position 9,299,826 of record NC_052119.1, read on the forward strand.
AATGACCGGAAATATAACACATCGGATTTCAATTTTATGATTTTATTCCTAGTATTTATTTTTATTATATGATCTGTACCTAGTCTTTTATTAAAAATTTATAAGCTAAATTCAATTATTTTTATTCTAGTTATAGCCCAACAAATGTTTTAAAATATAAGTCAACCTAGGCACTAATGATTATACTATTAGCAACCATTAAAAATTTCGAGTGTCTAGAATAATATTATGCAAGCAACAGTGAGTTTGTTTGTTTGTTTGTTTGTCCGCTAAATGCTATATCAAAAATGTCACATGTATGACAATTGATAATTCTTTTTAACCACACGAGCAAAGCCACGGACAACACCCAGTATTCATAAACATATTTGATTTTTCACCAGAGTCTTACATTTAATTTTTGGTTTTATAGCATTGAAATGCTATCCTACTAATATTATAAATGCGAAAGTTTGCAAGGATGCGTGTGTGTTTGTTGCTTTTTCACGCAAAAACTACTGAACCGATTGCAATGAAATTTGGTACGTAGATAGCTGGACAACTGGAATAATATATAGGCAACTTTTTATCCCGATATTCCTATGGGATACGGACTTACGCGGTTGAAATCGCGGGGCACAGCTAGTGCTTTATAAATGAGAAATTTTCAGGGTCTTACAATTTTTTAAATTGGTCCAGCTATTTCTGAGTTCAGCAATTCAAACAAACAAACAAATTAGTATTGTTTTATCATTAATGTATTGATAACGGTCGCTTACAGATAATGTTTTAAGAATGATACAATCTTTCAATGTTATTATGATAACAAATAGCACAGATAATTTAATTCTATCCTACATTAGCTTGTTTAATTATTCCATTTAAATGTTATAGATAAACCATTAAAAACATTGTCCGCATATTATATTGGTTCTAAATAAAAGAATGCTGAATCTTTAACATTTCACTTGCTTTTTCTTTTTTTGTGAATAATTATGGCCAATGTTTCAGGTAGATATTTTGTATTTTTTATATAATCTAACAGATTTTTTGTAAAGTAAATAGCAGAAGAGTTTTGGCTGATAGTCATATATATTTAAATTAGATAATAGCTCAATGATTTAGCCAGTAGATAGACACGATTCATTTACGTTGCCTGCTATTACATATAAATGTACACTATTACATAGTACATATAAATGTAAAAGTTGAAATATATTTTGCTCTAGTAAAGAATATACGTAAGTAAATTACTTAATTCAAGCGATCTTAAGCACAATAAGGCCGATAACAACAGGTCACCGATTGTTTAATAAGTGAATAAGTTTGAAATAAATCTATCCGTTTCAGGTAGGTCTTGAGTTTGAAGGAGTCAATTACATATACAGGTGATGCTAATAAAAGAAATTCTGTTAAACTGTAAAATATATTAACATCCTACGGAAACGCAGTTTCTTAGAATTACCTACATTCGATCAGAAACTCGAGTGTAGTGCACGTGTGACCATTGTCTTGCTGCTAAGATGTCTCAACAGCTACATGAGTCTATTTTAGCTATTTTCATAGAATTATATTTTCTTCTTTTGTATAGGACTGCGGATACGAAACGATATTTGTTTTAAAAAAAGTATTATAATTTAAGTGCTACAGAAGAAAAGAGAATTAAGAATTCAGGTATTCCGATGTTTTTTTTTTTATTATCGACATTAGAGACAAAATCCTCAAGCAAACATTTGCTAAGCTACTATGCGAAGGAAATCAAAATTATATAAGGTACAAATGAGTATATTAAGAAAATAGTTTTGCTGTATTTTTTAAATAGTACTTTATGTAAAAATAAATGAATTGCATCAACGAATCGTAAAAGGAACATGGTATAAAGTTAATATTTTATTTAAGACATAAAGCATTTATTTGATAGCTGCTATCTTTAAAACAATGAACGTTGCTTGATAGAGTCATTTGGTACTGCACCGGAATATAAATCTAATCTTAAACTTTAGTTTCCCATGTGACAATAATGTTTTTGTTTATCAGTTTAAAACGTAATAGAATTAAAAGCATAACAGTGATTAAGACAATAAACATTAACAAACAGCACTTAAGTTAGTTATTTCGCTTTGACAGACAAGGCCGAAAACAATACGAACATATTGTCATAATCACATGTATATTCCAGGAGACAGAAACGATAATAATCGTGAGCGTATTCAGCGCCGCGTGGTTCGTCCTTCTTCTCATCTGCATCATCCTCTGCACGCAGGTCTCGAGCCTGCGCAAGAAGATCCACGACCTGAACAACACAGGCCGGCTTCGTGTACAGTACGGCTATAACTTTTCCTTCTAGATTTTTTTTAAATGAATCAGCAATATCCTGAAAAAGATCTTTGAACATCCAGCGATCTGATTTTGATGGCCAATCTAGAATACGTGCCTGTATAAATGATCGTACAGTAAAACGAAGGCGTTGTGTGGCAATTGCCGGTAGAAAAAACAAGAGTTCCAATAATACAATACCAACACAACCGTTTTATAACAACGTTCAATATTCTCCTTAATAGCTTTAAAATAATTAAAATAATGGTATTAATAAGAACACTTTTTTATCTATAGGAAACTTAAGATGAGCACCGAAGGAAACCACGCGTTCAACAACCCTGCGCTGTCTCCTGACGAAGAACTGTCTCGCCGCGGCTTCTCCATGTATCAGGGATCTGAGGGTGATCTGGAGAGTGGCCGAGGTACTGATCGGTACGACGATAATGATACTATCATCAGTAAATATTATAATTGATAGCATTGATAAATGTTAGGAATAACACAGGGCCCAGTGTAAGTCCCTGGGGAACAACAAACCTCCAATTATTTAACTACGACTTTTTGTATATTCGAAACTTTTATATTCAGAGTGGATTTTAAGTAAAAATCAACTTACAATATTTAAGAAATTTTCTCATTTATAAAGCATTTCAATGCTATAAAACTAAAAATTAAATCTATAATATTTAATTAACATTTATATCCTCTCGGCTAAGGGATCGGAATTGTTTGTCGTATTTGCTAATTGTTATCGTCTCTCATACTAACCTGTTTCTACAAAAAGCTAACCTTTTCAGGCAGACAGGTGGGGAGTTCGTAGAGGAACTGTCTCGTAAAATAGACGACAGACAGCAAAGGCAGAGTCAAGCCAATGGACACCCTCCGCCCTTCTTACTACAAAGTATAGAAGACAGCAAAAAGAAGACCAGAAGTATGGTCAACCCCGTAGCGAATCCAGGGCGGCATAGCAACACAAATCCGAACTTTATCTATTAATTTCCATTTTCCTTCCCTTTTAAATGAAAGGACTACTAATTAGAACGATATGTGCGATTTAATCTGTGTCATTTGCCTTATCAGCGACGCATTAAACAAATAAAAATGTGAACAGTGAGGTAAGGCAATTGTCTTCTTGTAAACACACTTTCTAAGTGGATTATGGTATTACTCTTATAATTAAATTGCCATAAAAAGGCAGCACTAAAAGTATGTTTATCAACGTATTTATTTAATATTGTCTCAGATTTAAGCACAGAGGACGCAAATTGTGCTTATGTATGGAACAATGTGTCTTCATATAATTCGGTTTATTGTGTTGTGCCGAAATGATTTCATCAAATATGCCAATCACTTCTTCTACAAACTAACCTGGAAAGCTTATGGGAAAAAATGCAGTAATTTTCACTGATTTTCATGACCTGAAAATGACGTTGAAATATGATATAAGTATTATAAGACTAATTGTAATAATAGTTTTAATAAAATTTGTTTAATTTTTATTGTGTTTCATTTGAACATACCAGAATATAAAACAAATTGTTCAAAATCAATAACAACATTATATTAATAAATTACAAAATTAAATACTTTCAATATCTATTACTACATAACTACTATAAGGTCTCACAAATATTGCACAATCGATATTACAGTCTCTTTTTAATAAACAAACATTTTGCAAATCTAGGCCATCAATTTATACTTTAAAAAATAAAAATCTGACAAAATTGCACAATTATTCGCTTCAGTTAACAGAGCATTACTGTAGCATAATTCTACCACATCTAAGATTATCACTAACAAACCGAACATTAAGATACATAAATCTATAAAAACAAGGCATTAACAATTAGAATGATATGGCTCATGCGATTCTTATGCGCTTTATTTTTCTTATGTATGGTCTGGAAGTATAACGATATGAACTTGAACTACGTTTCCTGCATCTTCCTGTACGACACCTTGAGTTCAAACTATTGTTATTCAAAAACCTAATTTTATTTTTTGTCGGCACTGCTTTCGCTGCATACCTTGTATACTTTTCATCGTTTTCTTTGTGTAGATATCTTGGATATTTTTCCAAACTATCATTATATTCGGTTTCAGGTTTACGTGCTTTGTTCGATTCGTGAGCATCCAATATATCCTGAATACTCTTATAAGCTTCCTCCTCTTCGCTATTTCCAATGTAGGGTTTAAAACCGCTCTCGGTATCAGGCAGTTCAACATTTTGTTTCTCAAAATGTTCAAGATGTTTCAAATAGTTGTATGTTTCTGGATCATTCGATTGACTTATCGGTTTGAAGTTCGACAAACCCACGAAATGCAGAGGTGATTCAATTTTGGTTTTTTCTTTTTTAATCTTGTCTTTTTTATGAATCTTGTTAAATTGTTTTGCGTATCGGTCTCCGAATGAATAAGGTTTGTATTGTTCATCGAAATCTGGATCTTCTTCTTCCGTGGGTACATAGTGCTCCTTTGTTTGGGAAGCCTCTGCTTTTACATGTTTCGCACGATCAATATCAAATCGAATGCTTGGAGGAAGAGTGGCCCCGTACAGCTCCTTATCTGATGTCTTTCCATATATTTGGTCGAGAACTTTTATATCGTCCATCCAAAACTGCGAGATACCTGTAAAATTTTAATTTTGTATAAAAAAAATTATGTTGGATTTTCATTACATTACGTCGTCTGTAAGACTTCTAGGTCTAAGAACATGATTACGGTAGAACTGACAAAGCAATGTACAATGCACTTAGATTAGTTCCGGTCAAATGCTTTGACAGATCAAATCCTATCAACGAAGGCCACCTTTAGAACTCGTTAGCGAGAAAGTAAATAACGGTGATTCGATATTTCTCACTACACACTAGGTACTAAACTTTCGATTTCTTTGCAAACATACGTAATACACGAGTATTTACTATGAACTAAATATTTTTAGACCGGTGATAAGCGATTTTTTATAAAGGCATTAGTGAAGGTTAAAGAGCAACTAATGTTCGATCTTGAACTAAAGTCAAAAATTCGAAACTTAGCGTTCACAAAAATTTGCTGTAATAATATATGGGGCTTATTCTTTTTTTTATGTCACAGTCGGCAATGGAGCTGGTCGGACGCCTGATGGTAAGCGCTACCACCGCCCATGTACAATTGTAGAGCCGTAAAGTCGATTACAGACCTTACGTCTCTACAAATGGATTGCCGACTTTAAATTGGGAAGGGTTTAAGAAAGGATTGGCGAGAGGAATAAAGGAAAGGACTGGGAAGGGGAAGGAAAAGGACATGGGCCTCCGAAACACTGTACAAATTTTTGTTACTAATTCTGTAAAATTATTGTAGACTAGCTGTTCGGCCCGGCATCGCCTTTTTAAATCGGTCTAGCAGTCAAGTAGTTTTTGCTTGAAAACGTTACAAACATACAAAAATACAAATGTTTTTTCATAATATGTATTTGTGTAAATTCCCGAATTTAAATGTTTTTGGGAAACCCGCTGCCCACATTTATGTGAGGTCTTTGACCACTAGTAAGAATATTTCTATGTTTAATATTTTACAATACAGATTAAAAAAATATAAAAATTACCAGAAGGCTTAGTAACTCCACTGCCGTAAGCTGCGCACACCGCGAAAACTAAACCCAACGAATGGAGCGGAAACATCGTTACTGAAACAATAAATTTCTATCTGCATAAAAATGTACCATAATTTATTTAAAACAGTTTTTAACAGATAGATTTTTGTGTCTGGCAATCTTATAAAATTTATTTTATAGCTTTGTCTGGTACAACGCGTAATTAGCACGCATCAGAGCCCTAATCTGACGCCGCGCTTCGGCGCCGATGCGGTAGTATAACTTCAAACAGTAAGTATGCTAAGTTCTCTCTGACAAAACCATAAATGTTTTAATGGCCCAGTAGATTCTGAGAAACGCTCAAACAAAACTTTTCAGCCTTACATTGTTAGTATAGAAATTAAAATATTCAAGTAGGTATATAACAAACGATAAGAAAGCACGAGAAAGTGGACTAATAAACGTAATAATAAAGTCCATGTAGCACATTTATTAATGCTAAGTATCTTTGCATTCTGCATTATAATTATGTATCTTTATTATCACCGACTTTGTGTATCAGAACCGCAGACCGCTTCCTACTACAGATTCCTGTTTTATAGAAAGTACATTTAGATTATGATCTCGATACGGTACATAAATTTATTTAAATAGAGAGAATAATAATATTTTTATGACGAAATTTCGCAATAAAATGAATTATTAAAAAATAAATATTATGTGTGCTATATTATTAAAATAATGATACTAAATAGTGCAAGACTGTAGACGGAGGCAAGAAAAAAAAGAGTTATTTGAAGATCATGAATAAAAGCATTGGGATGAAGAAATGAGATTCTCCGTTTAAATTTAGTTTTGTGAATCCTTACTTGTATGCTGATATTAAAAGTGCAATATGTAGCTATTTGTTTCTTTGTTTATTTTGATTTCTTTAAAAAAAACGAAGACTTACAATTTGCCTCCTGTAAAACTCACCTATGAATTTTTACAAAATTGTAAAATATGTATTTTCACACCTTAATTAAAAAAGCTTAACGTTAGAGCTTAATGAAGTCATTTCAAAATTAGCTTTCGTGGTAGTTACTAATTTCCACAGCTATTATTAAAGTCCTTACCGCTCACCATGATAACTTAAAATTTAATGTAACATTATAGGTCCTTGCTATTAAGAAACTCTTAAGCCGACTTCAAAAAAGGACATTCTCAATTGAACTGTATTTTAACACCATTAACCAAACCAATGGATACTGTTATCAAAAAACACTCACCTTATATTGTCCAGAGCACATTCCTCGCTTTCATCACTCAAGAAACATGAATGAAAGTCAGAAAACCTTACCTCACTTTATAAGCTCGCGACCACTCCGACTTGCGCCTCTCGGCTCTCAGTGGCGATTATGGCTAGTCATCGAATGTAACTAAATTTAATACAACACTAATATAATCGTCCATTATATAACATAATACTATCGAATCATGACTTATTGTATTATCAAAGGTTAATGAATATCTTTGATGTGCATCTCGCTATAACTTGAAAGTAATGAAGTATCTAAAATACACAAACTTATTTCGTAAAATACATACCTACGTCTTAATACAATTTATATAAAATATGTAACTAAGATTTTAAATGAAAAAAGCTCTATTGAGTTTCCTAGGCCTATTCGAATTTACGCACGTTATATAATATATGTATAAAATACTTTACATTATTATTGAACCGGCTAATTACGTACCACTTACCTACATATTGTATGGTTATAGAGTATCAGAAACAGATTTAAGCGACATAGGAATTGTGAAAAATATTTCCTTATTCTGTTGTTAAATTCATCATGTACCTACCTATTTTAGCTTATGATAAAAAATCGAAGAATTATAATTACGAGTGATGCTATGTTTAAAATTAGGTATATCAAACATAGTTTCAAACTTGAGCACTTTTCTGAATAAGAATGCTATTTTAATTATTAAAAAAAATTACGTACATCTCGATTATTCATCAAATAGGTATAGCTATGAATTTCTCATCTCATTTCTATGATCTAGGTAAATTATCCGATTGCACTGCGCTTTCTACCTTATTTCTTAATCACTCTAATCCAATACAATATACTTGACGCCCGATACAGAAACAATAATATTTATTGAATAATCTAATGATCGTTTCCTAGTTCATTTTATATTTTATTTATAATATATTTATCTGGGAGCATGGTAGTGGCCCGCCAAGTCGAACAAAAAGGCGATATGACGCGGGCACAACCGTACCGTTGGATTTTACTAATGAATCTTTATCGATAATCACTTTTTTCAACACAAAGCAAAAGCTTAACAATCGATAGTTCCTATCCCAGTACATAGGTGTATAATCTATGGTTCCTACCTACACTGTACAGAAAAATATTTTACTGTATTTCACTACAACATACTTTTATTGTTAACCTTAAATATAGGAGCCAAAATAATCTGCATAAAAATTCTCACCACAAAAAGACACTAATGATAGAGAAGAATGCACATATTATATAGTCGTAGTACCTATGACGTGTATTACGCAATTAACATAATTAAAAAAAATGGCAACCCTACGTTTAATGTTAGGCGTCGCGCCTAACAGTCACGAAATATAATTTTCTTTCCGCACGTGTCCATAACACGTAACTAGTCGAGCTTGTAAGGGGAAAGTCAAGTTCAAAATCCTCTAAACGTCCTGCACTAGCTTCCTGTAACGAGATACTAACTGTATCCGATAACAACTATTAACTATTCGCTAATAATCATGTTTACGAACATTAAAGCGTAAAGATATTTCTTTACATTCTTTACATATAAATGCGAGCTTTTGTGAGGACTGATGTAGGTATATTCGAATGAAACTTATTGTTGGTTATGCAACAGAATATCACATAAACTATAAAACATATTTTTGTAATCACACGGCATATCCAGTTACATTGAAAATTTGTGAGGAGGACTGTATGTTTGTTTCTCTATCACGCTTAAACAGCTAATCGGATATGTATGAATTTTGGTACACATTATTTTCAGCCATTTAGTTACCACACGATACATTAATGATTCCTTTAGACTCTATTTTGACTCACATTAAACGAACAGATTTAATTCAAACTTTGTAGCTAGATTCTTAAGATTTATTAGCTTCACCACAGATAACGTAATACTATACTAGGCTTCACCTATTCTTTTTTTTTATGTTGCAGTCGGCAATGGAGCTGGTGGGACGCCTGATGGTAAGCGCTACCACCGCCCATGAACATTTGAAGAGGCATAAGGACCATTGCAGACCTTACGCCTCTACAAATGGATTGCCGACTTTTTGGGAAGGGATTAAGAAAGGATTGGCGATAGGAATAAAGGAAAGGACTGGGAAGGGTAAGGAAAAGGATATGGGCCTATATTCGTAATTTTACTTAACACCGTACCCGTTACTACTCTTTTGTCTTCACCTGAATGTTTGTATACGTATAACTATTTCCTTTCAACTCGATAGGAATTAGGAAAGGGGTTACAATACGATAACTTATAATAAAGATTGAAATACGTGAATGTGAGAGTCGAGCACGCATCACCATCTGCACTAATTTTTCCATCTTATTCCCAGTCCATTCCTTTTTTCTAGTCGTCAATCTTTACCTTTTCAGGATGCGCTGAAAAGACAAGTATTGAAGGACAGAGGCCCCACCTCTTCACCTCTCGAATGTTCATGGGCGGTAGAGATCGCTTACCATCATGGGAATCACCAGTTCACATGCTCGCTGTAATATATGTAACATATGGGGATCTTCAAAAGTAGAGTAAATTAGGGAAGCGCGCTCCATCTTAGACTACATCTGCCAACAGGGGAAATGGTAGTCAAGCGCTTCCCTATCACACAATAAAAAAAAATCAAAAATCAAAAAAGAATGTCATAAGGCTAAGTTCAGTTGAACGCGCGGCACCGCGCGGAGAGACTCACCGCGCGGTACAAGATCCAAAAATATGAAAGTAAACAGCTAAGTATCGTCTACATCACCGCGCGAAACCGCGCGCCGCGCTCCGACACGCGCGCTAGTTCTTGTACCGCGAGTAACCGCACGGTACCGCGCGGTTCAACTTCTACAAACCTATACCGACCTGTTCAATTGATCCGCGCGCGTTGAGACGGATAGACGCATAGATTCAGGAAAAAATCACCACCGATGCCAGACTGCCCCGCGTACAAATGCCGTCATGTGAATGCTACTACCGCGCGGAGACGCTCGGCGCCGCGCGTTCATCTGAACTTAGCCTAAGTCTATCCTATTATCCTAATTAGGATCGCCCGGATCAAATATTTAGTGTTAGATGATACTATAATTGGAGCATTCTTTGCATTTTGAATGCAGGTATTATTTATTTAAGAGCAGCAACCGCATACATAATATGTCTTCGCTGTTTAGTGACCGACATAATTCTAATTTGAAAAGTCAATCAGTTGGCAGCTATTTCTTGTGGTAGCGGCAGCGAATTAACACTATTTTGTTAGTTAACTTGGGTTTTGCTTAAAAAATAACAGTCTATAAATATAAATTTATTGTCATTCTGCATTCTATCTAACCTAATATCACAATTGCAGTACCCTATACAATACTATAAACTTTCCAACTTATAAGCACTTATTGACTGAATAAAACAAATCCATACATAACAATTAAATTAATGACTAAAAATAACTTTAAAAGGAGATTACAAGTTATAAGTATAAAAAATGTAAAACTAAAATCATGCAATTACACATTTCTCTGACATACATATTTAAATTACTAAATAGGATTCATGGTGAAGAAACAATGTTTTTATTAATACCATCATCATCATCATCATCAGCCCATATAATAATAGATTTTTCAATTTATTTCCTGCACGCTCGCCTGGTCTTAAACCCCCACTGAGCCACTACTGCTTTACCAACCATACCAATAGTCAGTTATCAAATTAAAGTTGAATATATTGGTTAAAACTAATTTGAGGTTGGACAAAGTAAATATTTAAGAATTGTTAATTTCGTTACTATTATCTGTGCTAACTAATTCAATTTTTATAATGGAGATATCGTTACTCCCTTTATCAATATCAATTTTAACATCCTGCTGTTTCGTTGCCGCTTCTTTCTTCAAAATCTCCAATTCCTGTGGCTTCAATAGTTTAACACCAGATATGTCTTGCAGATTGTATAGATTCCTAATCAGTTTTTGATCTTGTATTGTTTTATTTGTTATTTTGGTTTCGCTGTTCACCTTTACGAGTTCCAAATTTAAATTTTTCAAGTCCTCAACATTCTTCTCCATCTTTCTCCGGCTCTCTCTGTTATATGACCTTAGTGGCGGTTTTGAAAACATATTGATTGATGTGCTTTCTGATTGATCTTCGGAATCATATGCTCTGTATAACTTATCTACATCAGTGGCCGATATGCCTGAAGTAGATGACCGTGACTGCGAGAAGAAATTATGTCTTTTCTTAATCGCTCCTGTTTCATTATCTGCACTGTCAACTTGCACAAACTGTAGCTCTTCATAACCAAATGGAAATTCACATTCTGTGTTCTCACACATTAACAATTTCTCATTGTAGTTTATAAAGAACAGCTTTATTGGAGATGAGCATAATGGACACACCTGCAATTAATATTTTTGCTATAGATTAATCTGACTAAAAACTGAATAAATTTTTGATTTGTTTAAAAATTTTAACATATTATTAATCTCCAATAATTAGACATTATTGCAAGTGTATAAAATATATTATGATTGATTCAAAACAATATTGATAAAATGTTTTCGATTCCTCATATATTTGCCATATATACGAAATATATTTAGTACGAAATAATTTGAATCTCATCTGTTGCTGATCAATATCAGCTGTGAATTTGATACAGCCTGACAATTAAAATTGTGCACAAAGTTAAAAAAGGTTTCTAATCAAAATATTGCATACTCTTGGACCCTCTTCAACCATCTGAACATCCATCTGCAATAACAGAAAAGAAAATGTTAATACGATTTAATAACTTCACATATATTAAAATAACATTTATTTTTAAGTTACTAAAACATCTATTACACTTTTTTACTTACTTATGCTTAGAATAATACATCTTTTCTTTGAATTATATTATTTCACAAGAAAACCCATACAGATATATAAGGTTTAAAATATTATATTATTTATAAAATTATAGAACTTACAGCTGGGGTTGACGCTAATAATACAGCGACATTATCACCTTCCATGATTTTTTCAGTTTGCTCAACTTTAAGGTTATTCAGCTTGAATGTTTTCCTCTTTTAAGAACAAAATATTATGTTACAAATCTGAGGTCTTGTTTTGTTTCAAAATTTTTATCCGATCGTCTTTTTTTCGAAATGTCAAATTATCTTATGTCAGAGCAGTAAGTATGGTATACCACAGATAGGTACCCACATAATTATTTTTTTTTTGCTATTAAAATATACTTGAATAATTAATCTTCAAAAACGTCTTGAGATATATTAAATAAAAAAGGAACATTATGGGCTACAGGTTTTCTAGAACGCTTTCTCTATGAAAAATTTTTTTCACTGGCATGCTATATTCGTATGTCTATGTCATGTTGTAATTTGACTTTTCAGTTTTGACTTGTAAAATCTACTTTTCATTTACGACATTGCTATCGAAGAGCAAGGTGGAACGAAGAAACAATTTGTCGAATTAAGTATTTGTTACCGGCGAAATTAAACATTAATTTCTTGTATTATTATTGAAATTAGTTAATAAAAATCAGAAAATGCCGGTCAAAGCAGTCTGTGTGCTTAATGGTGATGTAAGCGGCACCGTGCTTTTCGATCAGAAGGTAGGTTTATTTTTTTTCCGCTTCTTTGACCTTGTAAATAACCCATAAATAAGTATTTATTTTACTAAATAATTATTATCGTATAGATGGGTACGATAAATAATTGCAATAACGTGTTCTTATCTTGAATAAAAATTAGTTCCAACTTGTTTAATTAGATTTTTCTAGAAGCTTTATCACTGTAACTCAACTCATAAGTGTTGATAATAAAATACACTTCGCTCTACTAAAATGTATTATCCAGTTACTGTGTACAACCACAAAACCAAATGATTATGCAATAATCAGTAGATACTGCATTTATCTACTTAAATAAATGTATGTTAATGTTTTACAGGATGATAAATCTCCTGTAGTGGTAACTGGAGAGGTCAAAGGTCTATCTAAGGTGAGTAGCTGTCCTTAACTTATTCTATACATATTACTTTTGAAGTGGAAGACGTTCAAAATAACAAATGGTCCAATTTAAATGTATTAACACATCTGTAAAATACAGTTTTTATAAGAAAAATATTCATGTAATATACAGTGTAACCAGTAGTAAAATAATTGCAAAATGTTTCTTTCTTTAATTTTTAAATAAAAATACTTATCTATTACTAATACTATCTATATATGAGTAAACTGCAAAATTGCAGTTTTCATTTGAGTTTCTGACTATACTTTATGATTTATTTGTTAAAAGTTTAAAAAGGAACTTGCAATGATGTAAGTGAATAAGTTACTTGAATATTAATCACCATGATGAGGCAAAAACATAGAATTTATTCACTGTGAGGGTCAGATGACCTTGTACTCTATAATCTATGCATGATTATTTTTATATGCAACATGTGGGACCCAGCAAGCATTACTCTTATCATTTAGAGGCATGACAAAAATGTTAACTGATTCTCAGACACACTCCATATCCACACAAATTTCATTAAAATCTTTTCAATAATTTCAAAGGAGTTTGATAAAAAACACAACCACGAAGATACATAACACATTATGTACCTATACACAGAATTGTATATAAGAGGTGTGATATGAACCATATTCTTTATTAAGATTACATTTAATTGATACCAATGTGCTTAAAATAATGACTAAGCACTATTGAAATACAGATTATACATTATATACATTTCAAATTTCAATGTGCTAGAAACTTACACTTTTATCTAGAAATATATCTTATATCTTTAAACGAGCAATTCTTGTATATATATATATATATATATATATACAAGAATTACTATATAGGGGGTTTCAGGGGCGATAAATCGATCTAGCTAGGAATCTTTTTTAGAAAATTGTGGTAGTCGAGCACGCTTCGGCACGAATTGGGCCAGCTCGCACCGGGGAAGCACCACACCCCCACAGAAAACCGGCGTGAAATAGTGGCATGCCAATGTGTTTCGTACGGTGAGTGGGGGAGCCGGAGGCCCGTTTCCTTTTCCTCACCCGCCCCAGTCCATTCCTTCTTTCCAGTCGTTAATCCATTTCTTTTCCCTTACCCCAAAAAAGCGGGCAGCGCATTCGCAGAGGCCCTACCTTTGCGAATGTTCATGGGCGGTGGTGATCGCTTACCATCAGGCAAACCACAAGCTCAGTTGCCCGCTATGACATAAAAAAAAAAAAAAAAAAAAATGTCATATTCGTGTTTTATCGACTTAAACTTGCTTTTTTAACAAATAGGAGGCGTTTGAGTAGTCCCAATTTATTATGACTCTTCCTGACATCTATTGGCGAATAATAATTTCCAAAAAACAAAATTTATAAAAAAACAACAAAAAAAAATACCAAGCAAAGCTTGGTCATCCAGGTACTTATAGGTTAAAACATTAATGTCTACATCAAACTTCTATAAAGTACTAGCTGCACCCGGCAAACACTGTTCTGCCTTACTCTTATCATTTAGGGGTATGAAAAATAGATGTTGGCCGATTCTCATAGATACCGGATATGCACAAAAATTTCATCAAAATCGGTCAAGCCGTTTCGGAGGAGTATGGCAACGAAAACTGTGACATGAGAATTTTATATATTTCTATAAATGTCAAGTCAAGAGTCAAGAGGTATACTTATTTAATAGATTTTTTGGTTTCATTGGGTCACTGGATTTAGGAAGTGTTTAATTATAATTTATAATATGTAAAGTCATGTAAAAAAATAGCATTAGACATTGATAAAATATTTTTAAATGCAAATTTATGTAACTGATTTGTTAACCAAGCTAAGTAGGCAAATCATACGTACATAGATACATTTATTATCTGTTTTCATGTTAAGAATTCTAAATTCTAGCAGAATTTAACTACAAAACTAAGATCATATTAAAAACATACATTAAGTATTAAAATAAAGCAGTAATATTTTTATACTATAACATTATTATCTATTTCTGACCAAGTTTTATTTTTAACATATGTTTTAACTGGGTCAAACAACTTCCAATGAAAAATGGGTTTTAACTGCCATATATATAATTAGAAAAAATCCTGGTGATATTTATGCATTGGTAAGCATTATTATTGTATATTGGACTGGAAAATAAAGAGTAATGGATGATAAATTTCTACTTTCATCTGCTTGACAGTTTACTTGACAGTTAACCCAAAAAAAACTGTTTCTGTCACTATGATACATTAGTCGCCTGAGGACATAAAAATTCTTTACTTATTATTTGTTTCATTTATAGTATGTAACAATGTGTTTCATGATGACTATCCAAAATTTCAGGGAAAGCACGGTTTCCACGTCCACGAGTTTGGCGACAACACAAACGGCTGCACCTCCGCCGGGCCACACTTCAACCCGCTAAAGCAAGAGCACGGAGCTCCGAACGCGAGCGTGAGGCACGTGGGCGATCTGGGCAACATTGAGGCCTCTAGTGACGGTGGTGTTACTAAAGTGAGTGGAATTGATAGCAAGAATATAAAAAAAAAAATACACAGCTATTGTTTTTAAATGTAAATATAATGATAAACTAAAATTTATGTTTCTGACTAGTTTTTAGCAGAAAGATAAGTTTTATAGCAACTTCTGTTATAAATTATTGTGTAGTAGTCTCGAAATTGACCTTTATGTATGATTAAGATATCCAAAAATTACTTATGGTGATAACTGATATGACCCAATGACTTGCATTTATTTGGTTGGTTTCAAAATCGTTGGAACATAGCTTAAATAATAAAATAATCAAACATTTTAGTCTAAAACACACTTGTATTTCAATGTCCATAGAGTCTCTGTTACTCAACTGAGACAATACTTATTATATAATATGTATGTTATAAAATATTTAACAACTCTTTTGAAAAATTTTATCTGCAACAAATGGCTTATGTTGAATTCATTAAAGTCAGATTATTATTACTATGAAGTAACTATAAATGAACAATTACGACAGTGACCTTCAAGGAAAGAGTGTAAGTTAGACACTTAAAGCACATCTAACACAACATCAGGTGGGTCAACTGCTCCTTTGCTAACACAAAGAATACGTAAAGACGAACAGAACCTCATCCTTTTCGTTTTTGGAAGCCCATTAAAAAATATTGTTATCTATTGATTTGTAACTGTTAAATTAAGTCAGGCATTTGGTTAGGTTTGGGTTCGGTTTATTTAAACGCAGACGTAGTAGCCTCACGTTTCCATACGTATCCATATGGAAAAAGTGAATTTTTGGCATAATACCTAATTGCGATATATTCGCATTAGAGTTTAAATGCGTTAAATTGTAAGTAAATGTTAAAGATCACAACATTTTGACAGTTTGCATTATCGCGAGCTGTGATACAGTTAGAGAGAAATATCTTTTCATTACATTTAACATTGTCTTTATTTTAAATTCTGCAACCACCAAAAACGTAACAAATACAAACTTTACAGGTATGTATCCAAGACTCGCAGATTTCCCTCTCCGGACCCCACAGCATCATAGGGCGTACCCTGGTAGTCCACGCTGACCCAGATGACCTTGGTGTTGGAGGACATGAACTGAGCAAAACCACTGGCAATGCTGGAGCTCGTATCGCGTGCGGAGTTATTGGGCTGGCCAAAGCCGATTAAATAACACAAAAATATGACGCCTAAAATTGGCGCCAAATTGAACAAAATAATGTTGCCAGTACCAATTTTGCCTATAGTAACTTCATAGATATTTTGGTGTGTGAGGAAATGATAAATTGATATTACAGTGTGATGTGTTGAAATATATCAAAGATTGTATGCATGATGTAAATTGATACTGGCAACATTTATAAAATTTGATGTTACTCATCAAAAATATTTTAAGCATAATCTAAATTATAAACTGTTGGTGTGTTTAGCATTCCTTGAAATCTCGTGTTTCACTTTTTTGTTATTTTGGTGCAGGGAAAAACTGTATTTAAATCCTGTCTGCCATATGCTTGTTTTGTTTAGTAAATAAATATTATGTATGTATATGCATTTTGTGTTTTATTCTACCTATAATAGAGGTTGCATGGTAGAGATGGTAGACCTTGTAGAGATTAGCCATAAGGCCTCCACAAACTCACTGCCGTGCAAGGTCAGGACAGGACAGGCCTCTAATAATCTGAGTTTTAAATTCTGTATTGTTGCTTTAAGTATTTGATACAAAGACAAATGCAATTAATAATTTTATATTGTTACAATTAAAAATTAACTCAACTACTTCATCTATATCTATATCAATTAGTGATGGTATTGTTGTAATGTCTGGGGACAAATTTCTCGCTTGTAAGGCATGTTGTGACAGTATATTGCTACAATTAAAAATTAACACTTGTTACATTCGGCAAAGGAGATAGTGGTTTTGCCTGATGGTATTACCACTCCCCATGAACTTTTACAGAGGCCTAACGTCTGCACATGAATGCCTGACTTTAAAAGATGTGCGATAAAGAATGGATTGATAAGGGCAATAAAGGAAAGGATTAGGAAAGGGTATACAGACATACAATTCAATGTAATATATGCATTATTTTGGCTCAATTTCTCTGAAGCCTGAGTGAGCAACTAGGAGCACATAAAACAATTAATTGATCAAGAATACTTTAATTGTCCTACTGTATAAATGACCTGATCATTGTGTGTAAAAAATATATTACATGATGAGTTATGTGACTGGAACATATGTGGGCTGCTGAAATGCCATTGATATAAACTTTCCTCCACAGTCTGTATACTTAACGCTGCCCAGTAATTCTCTAGTTCCCTTGAAAGAGCATACTCCGATATTGCCTTGCATGCTTTTGTTATAATATTAGGTGTCATAAATCCCTTTATGATTAATACTGCCACTCTTGTTGATTGCAAATTTGTTTTGCTTTCTGGCACATAATATGTACTTACATAATTTTCATCGGGTGTTAAATCAGCATTATGTGCTAACATTCCCAACCACTCAACTACTTCATCTATATCTATATCAATTAGTGATGGTATTGTTGTAATGTCTGGGGACAAATTTTTCGCTTGTAAGGCATGTTGTGACACAGTGTAGTTTTTATCACAGAAGTATTTTGCAATAGTAGATGGGCATATATCTTCATCCTGTGGCTCCCAAGATAGATAGAAACTGAAGAGGTCAAGCTTACTTAAGGCATTTTTTAATTTTTCGTTCCGTTTAATTTCTCTTAAATCTATCCGGACTTCATAAAAATTATGTGGTCTTTTTTTCCCTTCTATGCCAAGCGTTTGATAAACATAATCTGATATATTCAATGTTAATATTCCATCTGGCGTAATTGCGGCGCTATTGTGTGTAATACAACTTTGATTGACTGATAAAATATATAACCTGCCTTTTCGCACGAAAGTTTCAATGAATACAGGATCAATAAACTCAACCACAGGACAACTTAAGATCTTATAATAATCGGTATCATCTAGAAAACATTCTTGAATAAAACTGGGTACACTTAATTCATCAGGAAAAGTTATTATAGCGCTTCTATAAAAGTTATTCAAATTTATTATATTTTCGGTTTTCTCTATATTTATATTTTTTCGTACTGTACACATTGTTTTGGGGGGTGGAAAGTTATTTACTTCGGGGCAGAGCATTTTGATTAAAAGTAAAAAAAAAATAAATATATATTTAATCCTTGTTTACGATATGGTTAACAAATGCCTCATTGACATAAGACTTACCAGCTGAATCCTGATATATAAATATGACATAATGACAGCCGCAGTGTCAGAATTTGATTTTTTTTGCTCGCTTATGGCAAGAAGGTTTAACTATTTGTCAGTGTCAATTAAGAGGTTTTTGTTCTTCCATAATGGCAATAAGTTTCAACTTTTGCCAGTGTCAAATTTATAAAGGTAGGGAAAATAAGAGATTTAATTTATTAGTTATTTGTCTGATGCGTTCTTTATAATTCCAATGATCAAAATTAATTATTCAAATTGATCAAAAATAAAACGTAATTCAACCATTTATTCATTCGATCAGACAAACAATTTCAAAAATTGTTCTTCTTAACCTGATTCGTTGTAATTATAATTAACTAGCTGTTGCCCGTGGGCTACGGTTTTGCACGTGATAAATTCGGAGTATTTATTAAACATACTAATTTTCCTCTTGAATCTCTATTTAATAAAAAACATCATCCGAAAATAATTGTGTAAAGGTAAAGATAAGGTTTTATAAATAATTTAAAAAGAAAGCATACATACATACATACATAGAGTCAGACGCGGAAAGTTACTTTGCTTTATGCTATGTAGTAAAGGAACAGCCTTAAATGTCAAACAGAATAACAATATCTCAACATTGTTTCTCACTGAATTGTGAACTCTTTTTTTTATAACCTCATTTCAGAACCGGTGATATTTAAATGTTACTTAATGTTATCCAGTAATCTTTTTAAAATTATCTAGTTAAATTTTTAAACAGGTATTAAAACACATATTATATTTTTGTGATTCTTATTTATTTATTACTCCTCTACTTTTAACTAATTATCTACTTTATTGTACCATGATGAGTGCACAATAATAATAACCAAACAACCTACTAACAATGGAATAGGTCTTTACAATTTTTATGTCCCTACATTAGGAAATATATTTTGTTCCAGACAAAATAAAATTACTTTAATTGTACAGAAATATTATCACATTATAAACAATAATACTTGTTCATTTCACGTTGTAGCCGCCATCCAGTCGGTACTTATCCTATTTAAAAATGCCGCGGTATTTATTGTTATTTATAAATAATTAACAAATTATGCTAAATGAAGTTCTTCAGCGGGGACTGCTTTGTACAAAGCTTCCACTCCAGATACGATTCGCTCCAAAATCGCGTGAACAATGGGAGGTGCGATTTCTTGCATAACGTCCTTCCAGTTGCTATTTGCGAATTCTAATACAGGTTGTGCTAAAATTAAAAAAAAAATTACATTAAAACATCAATTAGTAAATTCAGTAGCTGTCCACGGAATACTTGAAAACATTGCCATAATTTAAAAGAAAACTCTAAAATTCGATAAACAATAACCTAGTGTTGATCAAATAAATCTAAAATAATATTATACACCATAGAGCCATGCGAAGTTCCTTAATTTTATATATAATCTAGTATAGTATATGTTATCTGTGATATAACACTGAAAATGTTTAACTTTCACGAATATCCATAAACATATCTTATTAATTTTAATATCTCTCTATTCTGTACAAGACTACATTGCAATTGAACGTACCCAAAACATTGTTTCCATTGAACAAATTCTCGAAAGCAAATGAGGCACCAGTGAGTACATTGAAGGAATCCTTCCATTTGCTAATATGCCAGTGTGGTTTACCATCAGCGCCTGTTACCGTTGCGAGCTCGCTCACCACCTTGATCACGATGTCACCTGTAAATCATAGCAATTAACATAAATATCTTACATGAAATTAAAGACAAACCTAAGTTGTGAAATGTTTAAAGTTTAAACATACTCTAACTTTTAGAAATTTAAGACTTTTAACGGATTTTTTCATTATATTTTTTATCTCTATGCAACTACCCGATATTGGCTTTACTTTCCAATTGGAGCAAAATAATCCTTACTAATATGAATAATATGAATTAAAGTTTATTTTATATGTCACAGCTAAGCTGCTGAACTGATTTGTTTGTAATTAGGTTTGTACCTAGATTGTTTCAAACTTGGTAAGGATATAGGATACTTTTTATAACGGAAATCGAAAGAAAACAATTCAGATAGGTTTAAATTGTCTGTTCAAATTATCTTTTGAAGATTCGTACACACTTGATAAAGCGAATTAACAGCTGGAGTATCAATTTAACATAACACTAACCTATAAAGCATGATGTTGCTTCTTCATCGTATTAGTGATAGCAGAATTAAACAGCATATGATTAAAAAGTTATATGTATTATCTTACGAATATTAATGCTGTATTCGCCATCGCCCTGGACTGGTAGGATGAGGAGCTGGCCGGACAGCTTGTAGACTCCCTTCAGCTTCAGGTTACATTTCATCGTTATTATTTGCTTCATTTTAACCAAATCGTGTCTGTAATAACGGAAACAATATTGAAATTAAGTTGCAAACGAGACAAAGCCGATTATTTTGGCATAATTATATTAAAACATAATTACGCATGGATGGAACCACCTAAGAAATAAAATAAAAGAATCATCACAATTGGTATACCTAGTTTAAAGCTCTCAGGCAACAAACCCAAAACAATTAATAAAGTCGACTTGAGAATGAGATTCTATAAGCTAGTCCTCACGTGTGGTCCCATTTAAATTTGATCTAGCTCTACAAAATTTGATGAAGGTTAGGTTTTTTTGTTATCAATTATGATTTTATCCCCGTCTACCTGGACGAAGCCGGGCCAACTGCGAATCATATATTACTAAATAAATACTAAAAACAAGAGTAGCGAATAGTGTACTAGAGGAGAGTTATGCAATCGTATGCAAATATTCTGTGACAATATTTATGTAGTGCAGTATGCACTATGCATGTAGGCTTGTCACCATCATTGTTGGCCTTGATGTGTCACACTAAAGAATACACCTCAGGGGTTCGTTATTATATCATGATATAATGAACAACGATATAAATATAATGAATACAATGAAAATACTCGAGTACCTATAGTAGTATAACACTTAGGTATTAAATTATCATAAGAAAACTTATAAAAAAGTATATACATGTTGAAGTAGGCTACAGATATACGAATACAATTTTTTTAAGTATTTTTGACATATATCACGTAGTTAAACAGCCTCCTCTAGATAATCATATTCATGGAGATTTTCTCATCCCTCCAACCAAATCTTTTGAGTTATAAAACTAATGCCTGGATAATTTATTTATAATACTAGGTCTAGTAGGTACTCCGGCTACCTACGTGCTAACTAAATGGTTAGATAATTAATTAAATAGATTTTACCACGGTGAATCATCTCATTTCCATGAGGATGGCCTTTGACTAGGCGGGCGAAGTAAGGACGAAATCACTTCAATATTTATATGTCCAGATAAAATACAACGTTTACAAATAATTGTAGTTAATTATAAGATTATCAAGTTATCAAGATAGATCCGTATTGTGCAAATGATACGGCAATTAATCCAATTAAATGTTATGCTAGCAATTATTCCTCACGCATGTCCATTTTATTAATAGGTTTTTTTTATCTGTTATGTTTAAAAGGCTATGGCAGAATATAAAATCCATTCATGTCCATACTATGCCGGTCAGTCTTTTATACTGCGAATCAGAGAATTTTAACATCACGAGTTTTTCCAAAAATCGTCTTATAAGTAAGTTAGGAAAGGAATTAAACACTTTTTAAATATATGCCATAAAAGAGATCAAAAGCAGAAGTAAACCAATAAGGCTACACTACCAATCAAAACATCATCATACTTTTTACTTTTTCCCACCTTTTTATGCGTATTTCATTCAAACACTCCCATTGTCATACTAATTACACAAAAAGCGTGTAAGAATTCAGGATAAAGAAAACAAAACACTGATTAATAAAATTATCATAAAAGTCCATTAGAATACACACAGAGAACTACACGCGCCAGCTCGCTAACCACATCTCTTAATTAACCCTTAATCGCACATTGTTTCAATCCATTTATTATTAAATTATATCGTAATGACAGCTAAGATTAGATGAAAATGTATACATAATGCAAATTTTTCTTAGCTAGAAACACAGATGAAGTCGTGGCCGCGCTATCATACATTGTAATAGTTCTATTAGTATTGTATTATGTTATCTGTAGTAGTGTGTAGTAGTGTAAGTAGTGGTGGCTCAGTGGTGAGAACCTCGGACTTCAAAATCGATAAGTCGGGGTTCGAGACCGGGCGAGCGTGCAGGAAAATAAATTGATTTTTTCAATTTATCTGCGCATGTGGATAACATCACCACTGCTTAAACGGTGAAGGAAAACATCGTGAGGAAACCGGCATGTCCAAGAATCAAAAGTTCGACGACATGTGACATCTGCCAACCCGCACTTGGCCAGCGTGGTGGATTATGGCCTGAACCCTCATAGGAGGCCTGTGTCCCAGCAGTGGGAACATATATGGGCTGATGATGATGATGATGATGATGTTATCTGTGGTTCTACTTACTGGGAGTACTTTGAACTTTGGCCACAGAAGCAAGAGACCAGGAAATATATTAGAGTGCAGAAATATGGGGCCAAATATAAATGCAATATGCAAACGAAACACAGGTTATGATGAAGAATTTAGGCCATGATCATAGCCAAGGGGTGGTTTAAGAAATTCGGCCCCCTCGAAACCTATATATCATATGTTAAAATTTATTGCGTGCGGCCTACCTCATTATGTGCTTGTATAAATTTAATTCTACAGATACTGTTCTTTATGGATTTCCTAAATTCCCCGCGGGAGATTTTTTTCTACGACATACCTAAGGGTTTTTAAAGGCTGACTACGCCCGTGATTTAATTTTAGGCCCAAAACTGACACCTACACAGTGCAAGTGCTTTCCAAGCTTCCTGCTACATTTAAATATTAAAATTCAATAGGAGCCAGCTAACAAATATTCATATAGCATCGACAAATTACTAATTTTGCTCAAATATTTATTTAATCTGCACATCTATAGCCATGGCCTAGACATTTTGGTGGCGGTGGTAGGTTTACGTTGAATTTAATTATATTTATTTTCACCTTCACATGTAACGTACTGTCAGATGTCACACAAAACAAAATTTACAAAAAAAAACAGTATTTTCTTTCAAATAGAGTTAAGCTATTTTATTACAATAATAAGTATTAATAAAAGTCAACACTGATTCTTTAATGACAGTTAGCCTTGATCCTTATTTTGAAAATTTCTGCGCATATACTTAACAACGCTATATTTTACAATAATTTTACTGCTGGCCATAATGTCAGTCCACAATTTTACGCAAAGACGTGATTCACACAAACATCATATATGTTAAACGCATATTTATTATTAAATGATATATAATAATAAATCAAATATTAATCTAATAAACACATATAAAAAATTATGTAATGATATGGAATGATCAGAATCGACTATAGGGCATTTATACAACGACATGCTTGCACTGAAATTTAAAAGCACTTTTGACCGATTTTCGCACTCATATCTTGTCATTGCGATTTATAAAAAACAGCGTTTCATAACAAGGGAAGGAGAAATGTTCAATAGGCTTACTTACTTCACAGACTCGAAGGAGCAGGACTTGATGCCCGTCATGATGGTGTCTTTGAAGAGGAGCTTCAGTCCGCCCTGGTCACTCTTAATAACATCGATATGCATGGGGTCCATTGGGCTGTTAAAGAGAAATCGTATGATTTTTTTATGGCTCTTGTATTCAAACTATTGTATGAATTTTATCAGGCTCGTTATATACAATATTTGAAAAGAAATCTTTTATTGTGTTTCCAAAGTTTAATACTTTCAGTTCAGATAGAACTATGAGGAAATATTTTCAACTGCCAACAATTAATTGCTAAAATAATTTTTAATTAACTACCTATCTGTTTCAAATCCTTTGTAAAACCAACTCCATTAATAAAATTCCATGTAAAAAAACTAATCTTTATATTATGTTACAGTGGCTGAGCACATGTTTTAAGTAATAAACGACAATAAAGCCAAGCTTCTGTAAAAAAATTTGCACGATCATGTCATATTTTTCAAAATTCCAAGCTTTTTCATATTGTTTCACTAATTAGACTTGAGTTTGCCCTTGAACCAAGGATGTTGGCGTCTTAAAAAAGATACGAATTAAGGTTATAAAAACATGGTCAATTATACAATACAAACTACATTTTCAATTTAATGCAAAAATATGAGTTGTAAACTAAGCTAGAATTGATATTAAAATCTATATCCGCTCAAGGCGACAGTAACCAGTTTACCTTACACGCGACGAGTATGGATTAATACGATTTATCCTTTAGCTGTTGTTATGTGTGAGGTTTATCGACCTTTGATACTATTATTTACCTTAAAAAAAATACGAGAGAAATGTAGTACTATCTCTAGAGAGTGTAGAAGAGTAAAACTTTATAGTACATATCCATTCCTCAGCATTACTCAAATAACTACATACTATAAAACTAGGTCACTTTCCGCAGTCTGTGTGTCTCTATGTTTAGATCTTTAAAATTACACAACCGATTTTGATGGGGTTTTTTAATATATAGAGCGAATTAAGAGGATGGTTTCTCTGTAGAAACCGCTTTCTGAACCGGAGGTAAATATTAAAACTGTGTAAAATGACGATATGTATACGTTATGTATATGATATAAAACATGTTTTATTCAGCTATTATAATCGCTCTCATGTAATCACGAACTTGTCAATGACCTTACGGACGTAAACACACATTCGTGCAAAAGCTTACAAATATAGATATAAATGTATTTATTACCTTATTCCTAATTCGGGTACACCGGACAGAAAGAACGGAACTGCTGCCTTCGCAGACGCCAGGACGCAGGCTGAATCGCCATTTTTGCATGGTTTTATGAACGGTGCTATAACAAATAGAATATATTATTTAAATTATTGTTCATTATCTAAAGCTATTGTTTTACAGAACATTTTAAAAAACGAATTTTGGAATATATTTAAAGATTTTTTGACAATTGTCAATTCATGCAAAAAAAAAACTCATTTATAAAGCATTTCAATGCTATAAAACTAAATTTTTAATTAAAATTTAAATAAAAAACAATTGTTGTTGATGTTGAACGTCGAAACTTAAAAATAAACAAATAATGCATCTCATTTAAAACCCAAACTTTCATTATTATATAATAATATAATGATACATAGAATTATTCCTACATCCTTACACACTACGTACCTACGTATATATTATGAAGTTAACATAATAAATAATGTCACTTCATTAAAATATTTAATTTATTCCATATAGCTATGAAAGTAATCGAAGATAAAATGATGAATATTTTATATCATCTAAACTACATTTATTTAAGTACTATGTCACCTAATAACTTCTAACTTAACTGCGAGCACAATAGCTTACATTGTAATATAAATGAGCACCTATAACCCGACAGGTACTTATTTATGGAGAATCTTGCATCAATGAAACAACCTCATGATGTCACAATTCATACATAGATAATATTACATATACCATAATACACATTTAACATACACTTTACGTGCTATGTTGCTCGCTCCGGATCCGCTCGAATAATTGTTTTTTTGTACGTTATTTAATTTTTTAACTTAACAAATCACAATCGGATACTATGAAATATTATTCATTAAAAACTGTTCAGCCTACTTTTAGTTAACTGTGGTGTAAACACGAGTTCATGTTTGCTCGATTTTTCTCTCTCTTGTATTTCATTTTTTAAGTGTAGGTAAAGCGTTTTTTAGTAATATATTTGTCGAAGGCTTACAATTGGCTGTAAGTATTTTTGTTTTTTGTTTATATTCTTTGTATTTGTATATCTGTTGCTTTCTCTATTAAAATAAAATAAAATAATAAATTCTAAGGATGCTCTATCGGGACTCCCTCATAGTTCAGAGTTATAACATTGGTTTTTTTTTATGACAGAGCAAACAAAGGAGCAGGTGGGCCACCTGATGTTAAGTGGTCACCACTGCCCATAAACACTTGTAACACTGTGTTGCAGTCGCTTTGCCGGCCAAAACCCGGTACTTATTTTACGGTAATTGTTTTTAACAAAAAAACTAAACCACATCCAAAATGTCAGAACCAGGCCAAATTAATTGGGACATCAAAATAAATAACGGCTTTTGAATATAAATATCCTCTCTTAACTCATAACTTCCCAAAAAAAAGTACTCGAAGTAAGAATCGGTTCGACAATCTAATAGATCGCTAGCTGATACATTTTCTATAAGTATTCCTGTGAGATGTTATCTAACGATATTTACGACTTTACGGCGACGTATAACACAACCTTTGAACAGTATAATCCAACAAGGCTAATTTTAAAATGACATTATAAAGTTCATATAACCGATCAAGTTTATTTCCTGATATATATTATAAATGTGTTGGAATATAATTATAAATGCACTTTTAGAATGTCCTTTTAAAATTAGCTCCTTACCATTTATGGTACAAGTCGCCACTAAGACTTTTCAGTTCGTCCGTCTGTTATCTCAAAAATTAAAAAATAGAGGTTAAGCAACGGTTGACGCGGTGATAAATTGGATAGGTGACGAATTTTATAGCAGTTGCTTATCGCTTATCACGAATCCGACTCGCACTTGGCTGATTTTTTATTTATTTTATTTTTTATTTATGCTTTATTGTTTTGGAATAATTACAAAGAGACTCAACCTAGGGAACATTATCACAAGTGGCGGTCTTATCGCTAAATAGCGATTTCTTCCAGACAACCGGTGATTTTTTTAACATAGCGAGAGCGAAAATATCACAAACTCTCAAATTGATTCTTTTTTATTTACTCAATATATTTTAACATATAAAACATATATATTACTTATATACTTTAAGTTTCTTAACTTGTAATTAATTTAATCTGGCCATCATCATGATCCACCCGATTTTTTGTTTGTACCAAAATAATCTCTTCAAAAATAATTCTATTCTAATAATAGATTATGTTATAAATCAGTCTGCAGTTTTTATGCAGTGTCAATTCAAGGTTACCTACCAGATATATTTAGAAAAAATTGAAATTGATATTAATTTATCGGATTATCATTTGCCAATCGTAACTATAGTAATTATATATATCATTCATTTTTATTAAACGCGTATAAAACGGTTAATAATTAATCATTTTAATAATTATGCATCATTATTCTTCCACTAAGTATTATAATGTCTATGGTATAGGACATTAAATAAAACGAAGCGTTCGAGAGTTCGACTTAAGTGAAGTCCTTTTCCCCTAGTGGGGTATGGGGCAGATGATATACATATGTTTCACTGATCGATTTTCTTTATGGATAAGTAGGTGATCAGCCTTCTATATATTCTATGTCCTGCCAGACCGAGACATTTTTTTTGTGCGTCCCCACCGGGAATCGAACCCAGGGCCCCCTTGGTTTTAAACTCACGCGTTAACCACTGTACCAAGGAAGCGGTCACGAGAGCTCGACTTAATTAGTTCGAAATATGTAAATAACTAAATAATAATAACTGGAATAGCCCTATAATAAGCTATACTATACTTCTAACAGAGAAATAACGTAATAATATTTAAAATAATATATGAAATAATTACTTATTCAAAGAGAAGGTTAATTAAATCAGGCTTTATACCAAATATAACAAAATTTTAAAATTGTTTAACATTGAATGTCGATTTAGAATTTTAATTGGATACAATAGTAACATTTTTCTTTCAAGAACTTGCTATCTATAAGTACCGATGGATTCGCTTGCATAGGGAATGAGATATTTCACAGCGGTAAAAAGTAGGGTATCTCATTATTTAACCTGTCTAATCTCAGTCTCATTATGTGACCTAACTATCTCCTGACACAAACAATGATATAATAAAGGCGTTCCGATGCAATGTGACAAACAAACAAACACTGTGACATTTATAAGAATAGTTTTGAATATAAAATTGTTGATTAACTTATAAAGCATTTTATGATTAAAGTTAGGTATAATCATTAGACTGGAATCAGAATCGCGAGATTTCTCGTAATGCCTTATTATATAATCTCAGTGCATTTAATTAAAACAAATATGATAAAAAGGTATTGAAGCATAATCTTTTTTCGTTGTTGTTTATAGTCACTTTTTCTCATAGGAAGCCTGTGTTCCAGCAGTGGGAACATGTATGGGCTACTGATGATGATGAAATGTCGGTTAAAAATACAAATAATCCAATTGCAATAAATCTTCCTTGGGAAGCTTTCAAGATGTAGATGTAAATAGAATCAGAATGAGTTTAAAATGTTTATTTGCAAAAACTTACAACTTCACCTTGATAATATATTTAAATGAGCAATAACAATTCAGAGAATGGCAACACTAAAATATCTTTTTTCTAAACGTATTTAATGCTATTTCTTGATGCCATTTTTGAATTAGATTAGTCCAAAAGTAAGGTTATTATGATTATTTTAGTGTGTTAATCTTATTTACATTCTAACAATATTATAGATACAAATTGTGTTTGTTTATCTTTCCTATACATCGCGACGGAACTGTTTTGATTGTTGTCTCTACAACACATAACATTTCAGTCCCAACAGAATTTCCTTTGACCATGCGGTCGGTCATATTATATTATAAAATGCTATTTGAAAAACCATTTATTATTTAAAACCCGTTTGTTATATTAGATTTCCAGGTTTAATAAATTTGTTAACAATAGTGATAAAATCGTAAAGACGACGTATCTATTTCCGATTTTATGTTCCCGAAAAATTCAGGATTTATTGCAACTTTCTAGTAGCATTTATATAAATTCAACTACTCACCTGCAGCACTTCGAACACTTAAAATAAGTCCTAGTAAATACAACACCCGGATCATTTTGTATATAGGTAGTCACTATGTAGTGATGAGAACCGCTCCGAGACCTCACTTATATGCTCGCTGTGACGTCAGTCAGTGTCACTGTCATTCGTGCTACTGGTATATGGTTTATTTCGACTTTTAGTTAGATGTCTAGTTTTGCGAGTGTTTGAAAGATTTTTGATAAATATAATGGAGCAATTGGTTTATTATATTTATCTCTTAACCATTATTTTTAATCTTTCTTAACATCATCGATTAATCGTTTATAACGTGTACCTTTCTAGTAGATTTGGAGTTCGGAATCGTAAAAAAAACAAATTTATCCTGCATGTTATATGGGTATAGATAAATAAAAGAAAACTATGTTAGTTTTTTTAAAGATTTTAGTGTTTTTTACTTTTTGTATTACTTTGGATAAGGATATAACTTAAACTCCAAAAAAATTTTTCTTCCTATAAGAAAAATCTACCTGGGCGGAATAAAAAAAAAATATCTCGACCTGGACAAACAAGAAATTGACTTTTAAATAATATTTCTACAACGTGCAAACTTCGAAGCAACTTAAACCTTTTTGTTTTATATATTTTTGAATCCCATTTGTTAAGATTATTTTGCCAATTCTTCATCTATTGTGTTTGATTCCACATACAAGGGCCCGTGAATCGACTATTTTTTTAAAACCTATTAATCATAATAAGATTATGACTTAACAAGATAAAACAATACGCTACAAATTGGGCACTTCCGACTTTTTGTTAACGTTGGTTAAAATCAATTTGTAAATTCGAGTTAAGTGAGGAAGACAATACTTTTTTGGTCGTTTCTTCAAACTAAGAGTACCTTTACTTGTCTACCTAATTATGTATAAGTTATAAGACCTTACATACATTTATTATCACCCTGTATTTGTTAACATACGTTCTCATAAACGAAGGAAGTCTCAATTCGACTGTATTGTTTAATTTAGGCATTGTTACTCGATAGCTCTGTAGGTATTCAAGCGATGTTGCGGACAAATTGTAAACAGCTCCCGTGGCCTAATCACTAAAGCGGATCGCCGGGACACAGTGGGGTTTCAGTCAGTAGGAATCCGACATAACCCACGGCTCTTTTTTTCGGGGGGCCGTGGGTATCTATGCAAGATTTTTATGTATGTGTTAGTCGAGCACGTTTCAAATGTTCATGGGCGGTGGTAGCGCTTACCACCAAGCGACCCACCAGCTCCAAGGCCGACGTTGACATAAAAAATGGCTTAAAGTTGGCTTGCTTTCATTTTATTGTTTCATAGCAAATTGTTGTCATTTGATGCCCATTTTAAATCTATAATCGTCGACGTCCCTGGGGGTAGAATTCAGGCAGTACAGACAAAAGGAAACCTGAATGTGAAGAGAGTGAGTATCATCTTATTACATTTATTTAACTTTTGTTACATTAACAGTTAGTTAATTAATTTCACAATTGGTTAACTATTCTAAAATTAGGTCATACAGTGTCGTTTAAAAGTAGGCCAATGCATTAAGTCAATTTTTAAGAATTTTTCTACTTTTTCCTTTTAAAAGTAAACTGTACAATATAGCGGTTTACGCAGCACACACGGAAGCCCTCTTATTTATCTTTTTTTTTATCCTTCCAACACAAAAATGTTTCAATATTTATTAACAAAGTTCGTGAGATTAACGTATGCGATCAGAAAAATAAACAAACACTTCAACTTTACTACAGAATGGAGACATCAACCTTTATTATTATCATTTATACTTTTTAAAAGACTTTGCCTCAGTTATTTAAGAGAGAAAGTATATAGTATGTACTAAAGATAAATAAGCAACTATTTTGGTATCATTGCATACTAATTATAGTAGTCGCTAATGGCCTTATGTTAAAACGCGACCTCAAATAAAAAATGAAGATTTTTATTAATTATAAGAAATAAGTTTATACGATTGTTTAAATGCTATACCGATGATCACAGATAATATATTTATATATTGCAACAATGAAATAATGCATATTCCTTTTACATTAAATTATTTAATAATATAAAGCGAAGTAAATCATCTAAATGTATTTCCCGATTAATAATTTATTGATAGAGTAATAAATCAATAAAAGCCAATGAATACGTCCTCATCTTAGCAATATTGTCTTAGCAAACTAAAAGACAAGTATTCAAACTACAAGATTTCTTGTTCAAGCTTCCCTCTGTGGGAAAGAGAGTTTCCTTATAGTTCCGGGTATCATACCCTCATAGTTACCCTTTCCTTGGATGTCCTTGATAAAAACTGTCATATGTACCTTCTCGGTTTAATGTTTGAACTAAATCTCATCCGAATCCTTTCAGCAGTTTGTGCATAATGAATAGAGTATAAATATTTGAAGATTTTAAAGTGTGTAAATACGCAGAAATCAATTATTATTTATACCTTCAAAGACTGCGACAAGCAGTTTTTACAACACTTAGATTATTATTATTTATTAAATAACGTGAATATGGGAAAACCATTTAACATTTACATACTTGGACGATCTTAAGTTCGTTTGGCTTGAAATAACGCTGTTAATACTCTTCATTGAGAATGTTAAAGGTTAGTTTCATATTGTTTTACAATATTCTACGAATCCACATTTAATCATTATATTTATCTTATAATTATAGCTAACTAGCTGCGCCCCGCTGTTTCACCCGCGGAAGTCCGTTTCCCGTAGATATATCGGGATAAGAAGCTATATGTTATTCTAGTTATCCAGCTGTCTACGTACCAAATTTCATTGCAATCGGTTCAATAGTTTTTGTGTGAAAGAGCAACAAACGCACACACATCCTTACTAATTTTCGCATTTATAATATTAATAGGATTATACAGTTAATAAGAAACGCTGATAAAAGATCATACACCCAGTCACATCAAAAACAAAATATAAGCATCAAAAATAAGCAAAAATAAAAAAAATGTCTCTGCTTTTTCCTGCTATTTTGTCGAGGCGCTGTGTTTTATAATTGTTTTGCAAATTATTAGTACCTTTTTTCACCTCTTTGTTCTTCTTCTAAAGCAATTATTTACCTTTACTCGGATTCAATTAAATTAATTATCATTAAAGTTTAATTGAACAATTGAAAGGAAATTATAAATTTCTCATAACGCTGTCATAATTGACGTTGAAGTCTGCTATACATCTGAACATACTCGTATTATTAATATTTTAAATACGACAGAAATACTACACGCCAATCTTTTACTAAATAAACGTTTATACAATGTTGTATGGTTTTTTGTTGTTTGTAGGATAAAGTGATTTATTACAAGGTATGAAAATTTGTCTTAATTGTTAAAATAATTTATAACATCTAATTTTCTTGCCCTTACTACCGATAAATTAGGGTAACAAAATTATTACAATTAGTGAATGATGGTTGATGATGAGACTATAATGATTTTATTTTCACCGTCGCTGAAGTCACTGCCGTTCAAGGTATAACAAGTAAAAGACTCGAGTAATAGGAACATATTAATTTTATTTGTACATGTCGCAGTGGATATGCATAAATCGCCGTATTGTATGACGGCAAGCCGTATCCAAAACCGAGGCCAATCTAAGCACTGCAGCCGAGAAGTCGGATTCCCAATTCTACTGTCGAACGTTTTGATTATTAAAACTTGAATTGATGATTAAAATCGCGAACGTTTGTTGGCTGGTGACACGGCCATATCATACAATGTCCCTGCGACATATATATAAATACATTACTCATAATCAAGAGAGAGTTTATTGAGAGGAACGTTATCGAACAATTTGGAGGTTTCTTTAACAATCCTGGCCACTATCGCCTTCACAATCGGAGGGGCCATTTCGTCGAAAATCACGCGCCAATTTGAGTTAGCTAAGTGCGCGACTGTTTTAGCTGTGAACAATGAAATTACAAAATTTATAAATAATTCGAACTGTGACATAGTGGCAATTGTTATTTAATTCGATTAGATTAAGAAAGATATATGGAGATGTATATCACCATATATATTTCTTGTTTTATTTTGTGGAGTATATACTCCAAAATTCATGATTATAAATTTCCGTAAAAAATTATAAGTATGTGTAAAGAAATCACATAATAATATTTAAACCAATAAGTCTTTCTCAAGAGAAAAAAAAACTTATTTATATAGTATGTAATCCCATTCAAAGATTGCCTGGCAGAGATCGCTTATAAGATGAAAGAACAAGATGAGGCTGCCTGTTTAACCTGATTAACGTTTCTTTCCTTTTTGTTATCATTACTGTATTGTGCACGTAAAATAAAGTACGAGTGTTGTATTTTAAAATCAAAATTATAAATACAGCTCATACAAACGGAAAAATCTCTTACCCAATCTCTTGTTGCCAGGCAGAAGGTTTTCGAAGTGGAACTTCACGTTCGTAAGCACATGGGCTGAATGACTCCAGTTTCTAATATTCAAGTATGTGTCTCCGCCCTCCTCACGTAGATCAGTATCCAGCACCACTTGGACTACGATGTCACCTGGATGAATATTTGAGCAGATTTATTTAATAATAAATACTCAAGGACGATGCCGTTCATATAAAATGAAAAACAGGCGCGCGGCATATCTCACTGACCACTTATTACTTTTTTATTTAGCTGATAGTGTGTAAAGGACTCCCACAATACTTTGCGGAAGCTTTATCTTTACCTATTTTTTGCATTTTTAATGTTTTTATTGTTTATGAGGGATTGTGTACTTTAAATTGTTTATTTTCTTGAACGCCGCAGAACTAAAAACGGACAGCGCCGTGTAAATGCTACTCAGAAAATTAAGTTAAGTGACAAAAATTTATATGAACAATAACGAGTTATGCATTTGTTTTTTAAACACTAAAAAGTGTTTTGATGTTTTACTTTTTGTTTTTTATGTATATCAATTTGATGTTATATATAATAAGGCATTAATCTAGGTTATAATCATACCTTTCTGTATATCCTAACGAATTTCTTGTATAAAAAGATCATGTAATAAAAAGTAAACCTTTTTATTACATGATCTTTTTCCTTTGTTGGAAATTCATTATTAATAAATAAATAAATAAATAAACAGACGTCGATCGCATGATAACTCTTCCTATAAAAAAGCTTTTTACTCACGAATTATGATATCATAAGGTCCATTCCCGTCAATCTGGAAGTCCATCAGATTACCATTGAGGCTATAATCTCCAGTGAGCACCACAGAACATTGCAGATCTATGGAAATATGACCCTGCTGCATCCTGTAATTATTTCACTGCGTTAATACAATCAAATCGTTTTTT
Source organism: Zerene cesonia (assembly GCF_012273895.1). Classification (NCBI taxonomy): domain Eukaryota; kingdom Metazoa; phylum Arthropoda; class Insecta; order Lepidoptera; family Pieridae; genus Zerene; species Zerene cesonia. Next base: position 9,334,910 of record NC_052119.1, read on the forward strand.
TTTTCTAGAGAATTTAGCACATGAAGAGACAGAATTCGGTGCATTCTCTGTTTGCTCTCCCGTGGTCAAGCTTTACTCTTATTTGGTTATGTGACAGAATAATTTAGTGATGTAAATGAGAACGAGTGTGAGCGATATGATGATAAAAACTACTGGTATTTTTAACATAATCTTTTTTAATGTTTTCCAAATATGTTAAGGAGTATCTTGAGAGTTAGCTTCGCAAAGGTTGCATCTATTTTATTGGCTTTTGTTGATTGTGATTGAGATATATCTGAGAAAATATATCCCTGACAGTATTCCTGTGTCGTGCATTGTACAGTTTGAATAGCTGCTTTATTGATTGATTTCAGATGTCATAATTACATTTGACACCTTTTTCAATCTGTAACTCGAGTTTCAGTGAACACATTAGGAAAATATTCCTTGCACATTGTAATATAATCACATTAATTTATTGACAATTGATTGGACAACCTTTCGAGTTTACGAAATGCTTTAAATATAAAATTTTCCAAATTATTATTTACGAATACTCCAACCAGTTAGTATTAATCACATTACTTCACGGTCGTATCTTATGGTGGATGTACACTAGGACATTTGTTCAAGCATAATATCTATGTAGGATAGTATTATGTTATCTGTGATACAGGTAAAGGCTCAGCTTTCAAGAGTATTTCCATGTAATGTAACATTCCTGCAAATAATCGCAATATACATTTACCTGTTACATTTAGTTGTATCTTACTATCACTTTTGCTTGAAATATCGGACCCACGTCATGTCCGACAAAACATCAAACGTTGTTTTCGAATAACTATCGATAATCTTACTTCTTACTTTTTTTATGTTATGTTATAAATCCGAAAGTTTGTAAGGATGTGTGTGTGTTTGTTGCTCTTTCACGCAAAAACTACTGAACCGATTGTAATGAAATTTGGTACGTAGATAGCTGGAAAACTGGAATAACATATAGGCAACTTTTTATGATTTTTATTATTATTTATTACGGACTTACGTGGGTGAAACCGCGGGGCGCAGCAAGTATTTAAAAATGAATACTCCATTCTACATTTTTCTGTTACAAGCAAATGATCATGTCTATGAGCTCTCATTTGTTACAACAGAAAACTAACTTGTATTTGCCGCAATTTAACGATAAGTACCGGAACATTACAATTGAATTTTCAATTTAATAAGATGCGTTAATATGACGCTGTTGAATAATGCGACAAAAAGTAGACAAGGGAATTATCTAAATCACACAGATCAAGGTTAAATCGTTATTATTAAAGGTGCCATCTTAGGTTACTAACTCGAAGAAAATTCTTGTAATGAATAGCATGCTAATATAATGACGAGATATTTTGATTAAAGAGCCGATTTATATAAATCATTTGGAGTATTCTCAGTGAATTTGTGTACCTAATGTTAAAAAAAAACTGGCAATTATAGTTGTAGCTGGTAAAATAATTAAGGAAGACGATACGTTTAAGAGCATACTTGATAAATATTTACTAACTAACTGCAACTAATAGAAAACGCCTACTAATTACCCAACTTTAAACATTATCATGTTAAAACAACTCACGCAAGATCCAAAACCAGGCAGTGCCTCAGCCCCTTCACAACCGTGTTTCTGAAGTCAATATCCAGTCCCTGCTGGTTGGTGGCTACATGGGCAACGTTCATGGGGTCCAGTGTACCCATGCCCAGCTCAGGTATCCCAGCCGCTATATAAGGCAGGGCCTGTTGCGCTGAAGACTTGAGGCAGGCGCAGTCGTAGGAGTGGCATGGTTGGATGAAAGAAATGTCTGAAAATTATAAATGTATCATGAGTAATTTGATTTTATCTTATCTTATTTTCTGGGTTTACCAACGCGTGTCTACATAAATAAATTAAAATATAGTAATGAATAAATAATCCTGACTTATATTATAAATGCGAAAGTGTGTTTGTTTGTCTTTTCTTCAAATCGTACCGGAGCGATTTTATGGTTTGTGTCCGGGGAAAGTGATTTTTACAGCAATTTCCTTCGCGCGGGTGAAGACGCGGGCGAAAAACTAGAATATTATAATATTATACAATTATAGAAAAGATACATATATACTACACAATATGAAGATACGCGCAGGGCATCTTGTAGATTTACGACCATTATTATAGGTTCTGATACTTTAATGATAGGAATGTTAAGAAATCGCCGTTTGCTTGTGTAATAATATAGCTGCTCGTACTGACTCTGCTGTGAAGACTTATTTTAATTGTTTTGAGTTTTGAGTAGATTTTTTATAAGTATATGTTAAGAAACCTATTATATTGTGAAATAATTACATACTAAAAACTATAAAGCTTTATCTGACCCAATTTTAAAATAAATAACATAAAAAACATGTAACATATTTCAATAATAAATTTTATTTTTAAGGCACGTTTACATCTATTTTTTTTTTTTTTTTTTTTTTATGTCACAGTCGGCAATGGAGCTGGTGGGACGCCTGATGCTAAGCGCTACCACCGCCCATGAACATTTGTAGAGGCGTAAAGTCGATTACAGACCTTACGCCTCTACAAATGGATTGCCGACTTTAAATTGGGAAGGGATAAAGAAAGGATTGGCGAGATGAATAAAGGAAAGGACTGGGAAGGGGAAGGAAAAGGATATGGGCCTCCGGCTCCCCCACTCACCGAACGAAACACAGCAGAACGCTATTTCACGCCGGTCTTCTGTGGGGGTGTGGTACCTCCCCGGTGCGAGCTGGCCCAATTCGTGCCGAAGCGTGCTCGACTACCACATACAATAATAATTTAAAGGATTTGATTTTATTAATTCTAAACTAAGCCTAGTCACTACTGTGTACATAGACTTTTAAATTTTTGCGAAGAGCATGCGTCATGGTCAAAGGTGAATAGTTCATGTTTTATGGTACTAAGTATTATATTTTTGTGCTAGTAACACAGTCCACATATATGTTTTCGAGGCTTAATTTAATAAGAACGTACACTGTTTAATGTGAGAAAAAATCTATGACATATACTTCTTTTATCTTCTTTATTAAATAATATATGTATTATTGAGACATCAGGCTTTTAAATGTATATAGTAAAGTATTTTTTTATTCAAGGCAGACATTCACAAAATTAGTTCTGAGACGGGATTCAAACCCAAGTCCTGCGCTTTAGCAATCAATTTTCTATTCTTTTGGTGTCGATTATCTAAGATGGCCCACACGATCTTCTTAGAAATTAACAACCAATATGAAACATTATTTCAACGATTACTTAAACAATCTGTCCTATATCACTGATGTGGTTCTCGTTTTACATAAAATGTTACATCGCAAACAAATTTCTTACATCGTACTATTCAGCTTTTTGTAAATACACACACACATCTGCGATGTATATACATAATGGCCTATTTATTATTCCTTGCTAGCAATATAGACATGGCAAGATTTTCAAGGTTAGCAGGGAAGTTTTTTGCCTAAACCATCCATACTCTATGGCCCTATATTTATACATGTAAAAACATAATTGCATGGGTAGAAGATCGACCAACTGTTTTTTTTTCAGAAAATATTTAAATTGGGAATATAGCATACACGCAAATAGAAAATTATTTATCTGTTAGTATATACTATAGGAAACTCGTAACTAGATTTAACAAGAATTATTTTAAATATAAGATAGTAATTAAACATATACATAAATTGTTTGAACACTGCCACTTATCCATACCAAGACTTATCATAATGAATATCTTTTAAAGCGTTAAACATGTCAAGGAAAATATAGTTTATATCCTCAATAGAACTTTTTGTCCTCACGTTTACTCGATTATTATGTACAAACAATTGCTGCTATATCGTTGAATAGCTGTAAGAAGTTAACAATTTTGTATGACACTTCTCAGAATTTTTTACTAAGTACATGCCACCTTTGTATATATTTTTCAAATTTATGTTCAAAACTATAATCACGTTACACGGTCGCTGTTTTTAACAGGCTTTATTAGCGTCACATGTACGTTTCTATGCTTGTATGTATCTCGTGTAGGCCCGTATCCTTTTTTTGACCCTCCCCGGTTCATTTCATTGTTCCCGTCACCATTATTTGTGCAAGTTCACTAATATTAAAAAAGCATTTGTAATAATATAATTTGTTTTTTTTTTTTAATTTTTATAAGACTTAGATATATCTGCAACTCGTAAGTAATGAAGAATAATAAACATGAATACCTGCTGATATATGAAGCTTTAACATTATCCTATTTTTTAGCAATGGTATACCGGTTCGCGAACTGGATAATATCAACAATTTATCATATTTTTTAGCACTACGCACCGAAGCAAGGTCATTAATTATACGTAATGCGGGTTTGAGTCAAATTCAATCTTGTGATCAAATTTTTCTATTCTTTCAAAATTTCCCATTTATAAAGCATATCAATGCTATAAAATAAATAATTAAATACTTATTATAATTAAATACCAACCTTTAAAATGTTATATATGCTCGACCTTGAAAATTAATTAAAATAACCTCTCATAAGATGTTAGTAGGTGTAAATTTTTCCTACTACTAATTATCAGAAATTTTAAAAGATGTGTTCTTTTTACTGTACCACGATACGGCTTTTCGAATCTGGAATCTGGTATATCTAATATATACAATTCTCCTGCCGCAATGTTCTTTCCCATACTCCTCCTAAACGGCTGGATCGATTCCCATATATACCCCTAAATGATAGAAGGAAGGCAGAACAACGTTTACCGGGTCAGCTAGTATTCATATTATGTTATTACTAGCTGCGCCCCGCGGTTTCACCCGCGTCAGTCTGTATCCCGTATGAATATCGGGATAAAAAGTTGCCTATATGTTATTCCAGTTATCCAGTTGTCTACGTACCAAATTTCATTGCAATTAATTCAGTAGTTTTTGCGTGAAAGAGCAACAAACGCACACACATCCTTACAAACTTTCGCATTTATAATATTAGTAGGATATCGTCTGTATTAACGCGTAAGTTTTTTATCCGTATACAAAGCGAGTAGAGTCCCTGAGGCCAATCGTAATTCAATAACTCAGCAAAAGATATAAAACAAAATAACCCATACATAAAAACGAAAGATTAATCTATAGTCGCAAATAGTTAATATTAATTGTTCTAAGAATCGCCTATTTTGTGTTCATCAAGATTTTACAACGAAATAATTATTCACGCATACACATATAAACATTTACACTAACGTATTGACGTCATATAATCTATTTAATGTTGTTATTATAGAATCAATCGATGTTGTAATTCAAGAAACCACAAAATGTAACATTAATTGTTAAATTAATGAATATTGTAGCTTTCCTCTGATTTGTCAGTTTAATTTGAAATCAAATTATTGATCTTTGATTTTTCTTGTATAGACCATATATTTATATTGCTAGTATCATCTAATCAAACATCTTTTTTAAGTCAAATATTTCCATTTTAAGAATAATCTAATCAGCCTTCATATTGTCACAACTAACACTAAATTTTCATCACACAAATGCCTTTTCAATAAAAACCAAATCATCAAAATCGGTTCTTCCAATCATATCAAATATTTTTTTTTAGTAGAAACTTTGCTGATATGTGTATGGTATATATCTATAATCTATAAGAATAATTGTATTGTTTGTTTCCCAAAGATAAATAAATAAAAAATTGTTGAATGAAGAATATGCTTCTTTTTTGAAGTCGGCTGAAAAAGGTAGCGCTTTTATTAGGATTAGAAACTGGTCACTAATAAGTGTAAGTCTATACATGACAGAGTGTACTTGCATGACATTTTAATCAAATATGGTTAGTTAGTATGGAAATGTTAATCTTATTTTTTCAAAACTAGACAAGCTAGCTTATTACTACCACCCATGAACCTTCTAAGATTCTTGTGAAGATGTTACCGCTAAAAGTATAAAGATTGAGTAGAATTATATGAAACGATATCATATTTGGCCACACATCAATACTCAGTACAAATGTATTACAATTATAAAAAAGATATAAATATATACATGAACTCACCGGCATCACAGAGAATGCCAACAAACGCACAGACAAACACAAAAACTGACACCTTCATTTTGCTTCATACACTTGACAAAAAACACATTTTTTTTAATTACACTACATTTTATAGCCTCTTCGTTACTTAATTACTGGTAAATTGACAATTAGGAGCGAATTTCGAAATTATTCCATCGTTAAATACCTTGACACTACAGTTACGTGGAAAATGCATGAAGTTTGTGGTTAAAAGATACTGATGAGTGGAGGAAAAGTTAGTTTAAACATTATATAATAAATTGATAATGAATTCAGATTCTCCAGTGTTTTTTGAAATACATGCACGGACATACATAAAATACACTTAAAGTAATATTATATATCAATAAATATAACAGATGTTATATATTATATTACAATCCGCTTGCCCTGTCTTTGCCTTGCCTTTGTTCGGTTGATCGGGAGTAGAAAAGATCCCATGTCAATACTGGATAATTCAGTTTTATGATAGTGAAAAACCTTTCATGATTGATTCAGTACTCTTGAAGATAAACTTAAAATAATTTAGAAATCATAGTTCGGCATATTTTTCAGCATGTGCATATTATAACCTGGTTATAAAAAAAGATAGAATAGAAAAATTTCATCACTGTCGTTGTCATTGCGCCGAACCATGACAACGCATGACCACCCTTGATTCATTTATAGTTTACCATGAAAAATCATTGGGCAATGCTGTTATATCACTTTCATCAATTCATTGGTTAGCTATTTTTTTACACAAAGACACAATCTTAAAATTAAGAAAAAATGAGAATGAAAGCAATCATAATATATGGCATGTTTATGACGAGTTCTTGATGTTGTTGTAGGCGAATAAACAATAAATATCTTTATTTATTTAAATTCAAATACAATTTATCAGTTTTCTTACCCTTGCCATGGAGGAGCAGAAACAGGAAGACTGGGACCGTTTCTCTCATCAGTGGGACAATAAAGGTACCAGTCCTCTTTAATACATCCAAATCCTCTTCCTCGTTCCTCTCTTTCTGCCTCTGTAAATGTTCATGGGTGGTGGTATAACTTACCATTAAGCGACCCACCAGCTCCTTTACTTTACTTACAAATAATTTTTATATTACCTGTGGTATTACGTTATCTGTGGTATATACTCTACTTATCGTTTATTGTTATAAAAACATATATTTAAAACAAACAGAACTATACTACTCGTTTATAAAAAATCTGTACTTATAAATCCAATTACGTATATCCAATATTGTTGTTGTAAAAAAATGTGTTGTTACAAAGGTTGTTGCTTTTGACGAGAGAAACTTTGTTTTTCTTGCCTGTTTGAACTAATTTGAACGCGCAACGTTTAACAATACACATGCTACATGTAATTTAAAATATTATGGTAAATGTATGAATCATGAATAGTTAAACAAAAGCCTCAAAGGTCGTTGACATTGGCCTTTAATCTTCCGTGCAACTGGGAAATGATTTAAAAACACAAGTGAGTAAGCGAAGGTGTTTTATGGATGCGTTTTTTCGAAGAACCTCTTAATTATATGCTTCATTAATTATACGGATGTATTTAGTAATTTATTGGAATTATGACAGATACGAAACTTTCATATCCCTAACTGCCTGCGCGTAAACATTTAAAATGTACATTAATCGAAAGATTTCAATAGACTTTTACAATTGTATTTCTAGTAATATTCAAGAGTGTAGTAGAGCTAAATTTAAAAATTTATTAGTTTAGAAAGCCTACTATAGCGTTAATGAATATTTTGAAGATAAAAACCCATTGAATTTTTTCGCCTAAGAACCACAGGACAGTTCTTTGTAACCATTATTATGTATACAAATTACCTATGTATTAAAAGAGCAACTGCAGAGTTTCTTGCCGGCTCTTTTCTGTAGAAACTGCTTTCCGAACCGGTGGTAAATGTTAAAACTACGTTATGAGGATTTCAAAGTGCTTCTATAAGAAGTCTAATTAGAATAAATAAATATTGGAGTTTGAGTTCAAGATCGATCAACGTGAGAAAAAGCGAAACAATTACGATAAAAAGAAACTACAACAAAAATGCATACCACTTAGTATTACTAGGCTTTGATGTCGTTTCCTGTTAAAGCTATTACGAATAAACTATATTGTTTTAATTAAATCAGATACGTGAGGGTCTACTAGTGGCAATGACCATGGACTGGGTATACGTGACTATACATACGTCAGCGGGGCGAATGCTGTACTTCTGATGAAACATCAACTATCAACAGAGCTAGTGCAGGAAGCATTCTAACTTTTGTAGTAAATAAATACCCTTAAAGGATATATGTGTCTACTGTAAACAATTTAATTAATACAAGCAATATTTACGTTTAAATCCTTGTTTGAATAAAGAATCAAACGGACAAATCGGCAATTTCATTTATAAGTACTAAGTTTCTATGAATAAAATTCTATGAAATCTATTCATTACACAAATTTCATTCTAATCGCTTCAGTGCTTTTGGCGTGAATAAGAAACAAAGAGAAAGGCAGACAGAGTCACTTTAGAATTTATAATATTTTAGTAAAAATTGTAAAACATATCGATATTTCCTTTTACCTATAAGTGCATATTAGTACATGTTATTCAAATTGAGACTGACATTTAATTAAAAAAGAAAAGACATCTGACAGATCACTAGCAATCAAAATAAATACTAGTACCACAGATAATTAATCAAATTAAGTCGCTTAGTGAAGTACGGGGTCACATGATATACATCTGTTCACTGATCGATTTTCTTTACGGACAAATAGATGATCAGTCTTTTGTTCCCTGTCAGACAGAGACTTTTTTTGAGCCCTCACCGGGAATCGAACTCAGGATTCGGTTGTACGCTCAGGCGTTAACTACTGTACCAGGGAGGCGGTTGGATAATCAAACATGTAGGTATCTCAACCAACCATTTAGTTTTATAGCTTAGCAAAAGACGTCAGAATCATACGTCATAGCAAGTATCATTTAACATAATATAAAGTCAAGACATGTGTGGAACGAAAGAGTGATGCGATACGAGACTCGAATTCCTTTCACGTTGTCTTTTACCTGTTAATCCGATGTTAATTTAAATATATTTTAGATAAAAACTTCAAACGTGTATTAAACATTCTTATTTTATTCGTAGATTGTCATCAAGTTAACGCCACATTCAAGTAATCAATTCATCAAAATTATAACGAACGGAAAACGAAATTATAGTAACGAAAACACAATAATCAATTCTTTGTTTCATAAATTGTAAATAGTAAAAAAGGAAGTTAATATGACATGTTATATCTAGGTATTATATTAGACAACATTTCGACGTTGAAGACTATTATACTAGACAGACGTGAGAGCAAAAACGTAATGCAGGATCCTGTCGTCCATAATTATCAAATTACAAAGAACGCAACATATAAATACCGCTGTCATACCTATCTTGACATTATTTTTGCCTGTGGCGTCGTGATGTACGTTCAGAATTTCTTATAATGATATCGCTTTATTGCTCTATTCTTTTTTTTATGCCATAGTGGGCAACTAAGCTAGTGGTTCGCCTGATGGTAGGCGTAGCTAGTAAGCTTAGTTGGTGCGGATGCGCAACCCGCTTTTAGGGGGTAAGGGAAGAGGAAAGGATAGACTAGAAAGGCAGAATGGTCTGCGACAGGTGAGGAAAAGGAAACGAACTATTCTAAGCAATCCGATCTATTGTAAAATAGAAACAATTGCCTGAAAATAATTATATTATTAAGTACATAATAAATATTTCATATTCCTAGAAATTTACGTTTTAAATCAGTTTCGAGCAATCTATAACTATACACCTTTACAAGCTTAACTAACAAATCACAGGTATAATTAAAATACGAAACAGCACCCTCGCTCTTATGAATACTAGCTTTCAGACTGCGGCTTTGCCTGTGAGATTAAAAGGAAAGATAATGGGGTGGGTTTCCCTCGCATATCGCGCATGTCTTCCCATGAGATTTCCAGGATAAAAACTTTCCTTTTTCTATGATCACAAATTATCTTCATACTACAACAAAATTGTTATATTTCTGTTGTTCAATCAGTTGTTTCTTTCAATGTATGTTTATTATCACGACTTTTGCTTTTCATTTATGTTCAGGCGCAATTTATTTACTTTATGTAACTCGAAGATTAATTATATGAAACCGACTTAACGTAACTTTGCTAATATAGAACTGATGATGTTAGAATTATACATTTATTGTATTTCTTTTTCACCTTTTAAGCTACTTCAAAAAAGGAGCATGTGCATAATTCGAGTGTATTTTTTGTGTTTGTTACCTCAATACTTTTTCTGGGTTAACTCTTGATTCTTTTTGTTATTTGAAAGCTGATGCCTTCCGTGTGGTTCTATTTAGAATTGATCCCCATCAGACATCTTGAAGGCGGTTCAGTTATTCATAAAAATAATTATTCCTTTTATTTGTGTTCAACGTTCCAAATAACATTTCCAATTTGTAGTGTATTTATAAACTACTTGTTTTTAAATTAAATCATAATATACGCACTAGTCTTTTATTCAATTTTCCGTTATCTGTGTATCAACGCATTTTAGATATTTTATTACTTATAATATAGCTTATTAGATTTATTTTCCTGTCTAACTCACCCTTGTTGATGCGGGATAAAACAAAATAAATTATATCTAAAAATGTAGTTGAAAAATATAAACAAATAATATAAAAGTCGGCTCAGTAGATTCAGAGATTACCCCGTACTACGTCACAGAAAGACTAAGAAATTCTTAAACATTATTTTCATTATATCGGTATAGTTATGTTTTCTGAAATAAATTTTATGAATATACATTATTTACATTAAATCAGAAATGTTTTAAAGGGTCAATAGTGAAGTAGGCTTGACAAATAAACAAATACCTATAGGTATTTGACCCTCAAAATGTCTATTTAAATAAACAAACATTAGGAAACTTGTTATTAATTTAACTGCAGTTACATTATAGCTGACTTTGATCACGTAGGACCATATATACATACCACTTACTATGATTTGTTTAAATTTTCATTTGATAAAAGTCACAAAAAGTTGCGTTTATTACCACAAGCTTGTTTTATTGATTGAGAGTCGAGTACGCTTCGGCACGAATTGGACCAGCTCGCACCGGAGAAGTACCACAAAAGTCCGTCGTGAAACAGTAGCATGCTACTGTGTTTCGTATGGTGAATGAGGAAGCCGGAGGTCCGTTTCCTATTCTTAGCCTTCCCAATCTATTGCTTTTTTCCCATTGTCAATCCTTCCCTATCTCTTTCCCCTTAAAAGCGTACAGCGCATCCGTAAAGGCAGATAATATCGCAATGATCGCAGAGTTCTGCGAATGTTCCTGGGCGGTGGTGATCGCTTACCATCAGGCGAACTACCAGTTTAATTGTCCATTATAACATAAAAAACAGAGTTAACTGCAAGTCACCTTAGCTCCAGGACTTAGATCTGTGTAGTAAATATTATGCCAATAAAAATTAAAACATATAATAATGTATTCACGAATGTAAATATCAATTCATGTTACTTCAGTAATCAAAATAAAAAACATCAGTTTTCAAACGAAAAATCGGCTTGACAGAACACACTGGGGTTTTAGTCGGTACATTTTACGGTACATTTTATGATTATTTTGATTTTTGAGTCCTAATTTATAGAAAAGTGCATCAATAAAGTTTTACAATATTTTTAACAAATGAAACGAACTAATTTTGCTTACTTGGTATTGAAATAAAGAATACAAAATTATAAAAAATTGCAATGTGACAGATTTAATTAAAATTAAAATTCCGAATTATAAGTTTTACGTTTTGTTAAAACGGTAATAATTAGGGATTAATTAAATACTCTTTATGACTAACTACATTTTGAAGAACTGCAAAACGCTTAAAAATTTAATATTTACAATAACAAACCAATAGGTAATGTTTCGTAAGCTTAAATTCACGTACTGCATAATACAAATAAAATAATATTTATTAAGGCTTCAAGTGTCTTTGTTGTGCTTATTTTAGCGAGCGTTGAACTTCAAACTATATGCATAATGCATTTTTGGGATTGTTTAATAATTTACTTATTATAAAAAAACTCAGCCTAAAAATACTTTCATAAGTGTGAAAAACAAAAAACTATAATGCTTATACCTACTGCTATAATTATACAAGAGAGAAAAAATGTTAGATTGTATTTTTTTTAACGTTTTTGTTATTTTCACTTGTATGTTAATATGTAACCGACACCTTTGGACTCCATTGCGATCTACTTTAAGAGGACAGATTTAATTCAAACTTTGTACACTTATTAAGGATCGGTGACAATACAATAATTTCATGATTTTATCTTATTATCCTGATTAGCATCGCCACGATTAAATCATCTAGTAAGACAACCTATTTGATACTATAATTGTGTGTATTTTTAGGTTTTTTTTCACTAAATCCATTATTAACCGAGCAACAGCAGCTAGTGAGTTGCCTGATTGTAAACGATCACCACGGCCCCTTATTTTATTATTATATTTACATTTACTCGCTTATTAGGTGATAAAGGATTGACAACATAAGTAAAGGAAAGATTCGGGAAGGGATATGGGTTTACACAGGTACACAAAAACCTGTTAAAAATTAACCAACAATTTTATTACTACATGTTGTATTGAGATTCTAGTAAAATCCGAAAAAAATTCGTAATAGCATGTACTAATTAATAATTTAATTGGAACCGTGATGTTTTGATATTAAGCATAATAAAAAACCTACGTACTGTCGAAAGTCTTATCAAAGTGTGCCTAATTTATTCAAAATGGGTTTATCAGTCGTGTCCTGCTATTTTGATAAGACTTTCTTATTTTCGCCGCAAATACTTCATATATTATGTATTCAGAATTAGATATATGTACCTACTAGCATTTTTATGTCATAAGCGGCCAACTGTCGCTTATTCGCCTGACGGTGATCACCACCGCCCATGAACATTCGCAAAGGTAGTGCCTATGTGAATACGTTGGTCGCTTTTAAGGGGTGAGGGATAAGGAAAGGATTGGAGACTAGAAGATAGGAATGGGCTCGGAAGGGTGAGGAAATGGATCGGGCCACCGGCTCTCCCACTCACCGAACGAAATACAGCAGTGTGCTACTATTTCACTCCGGTCTTTTGTGGTTGTGTGGTACTTCCCAGGTGCGAGCTGGCCCACTTCGTGCCGAAGCGTGCTCGCCTCCCAAATTAGAAAAATTGCAATTAGTAGCCTTTGCTTAGACTCAAATTTTGCTCTAATAACGGGATTATCGTGGGTTCGAATCCCACGCCTATTTTTCGTAAACTCTAATATACTTTTATCACTCTCTTCTACATGGTACAAATATATTCCTCATATATCGAATTAGGTGAACGCACTGAAGTAAACAGTATCAAAGGACGAAACGTTATTGATACTTGCGTAAGCTATATAACGTAACAAGCATGAAGCGAGTTCACAGTACAGTGAGAGCGGTTACCTACAGCGGTGTTTTTTTTATAATCTTTTAATATTAATAATGTTTCGCGTGTCGGTCTGTCTGCTGGCGGTAGTCTCCTGTGGGGCCAGCGTTTTTGCTGGAGTACTACGTGAGTGAATATATGATAATATGAAATATATAAAAAACGAAGTGAAGTTAAAAAAATGTATTAAAGTATCAAAGATAGAAATGCTTGAATGGGTGTGGTTATATCGAAATATTTTACTTTTTTATTACTTCGAGTTCGTTTGGAAAATGCGTAATTAATGGTTGTAAAAACAATATAATAAAACACAACACACTGTTAATAATTATTAATATTATATATTCAAACGAACATTTCAACGCTAAAATGAACTATATATCAACAATAATATATTTTGTTGCATTATTTAAAAGAATAAAAGACTTCAACGCGCTTGATGCTATAAAAATATTTATATAATTTTTTTTTTTTAGTTTTATAGCATTGAAATCCCTACTAATATTATAAATGCGAAAGTAACTCTGTCTGTCTGTCTGTCTGTTACGCTTTCACGCCTATATCACCAATTTTTTTTTGTAATTTGGTATGAAGGTAGAACTGAACTTGGGAAAGGACATAGGATAATTTTTATCGCGAAAAAAATGGTAGAAGCAGTTGAAATAGGGAAATGAAAGCGATGTAACCGAATTCCACGCGGGTGAATCCGCGGGCGTAAAGCTGTAGCTTTATAAATGAGAAATTTTGAAAGAATAGAATTCAAAATTTCTCAATATTCATACAAATTCACAATATACGCAAATACACTTAAAATGAGCATTAAAGCAATATTCAATCACAACATGGTTGTGGCTATGATAACGACCTTCCAAACTTTACCATTATAATTATCACGTTATTACAAAATCTCTCCAAATTCTGCTACAGATAAAACTTTAAATACATTTGCTTCGAGACTCAAGTGATCAAAAGGTCGTTACTTTCATGCAAGTTATTTTGTAATCCGACAAATTCCGATGCGATTAAGAAACTATCATTTCAACTCGTTTGACATTTCAATGTCATTTGCCGCTCTTCCTGTGGTGTTAGTTATAAATAGCTTTGCCACGCGGTTTTACACGGGGACAAAACCATGGGAAAGAGCAAGTATATCTAAAGCTCGCGTTTTAAACATGGTACATAAGCTGCGTCATTGGCAAGCATCGTCAAAATCCGTTCAGTGGTTTTCGTTTGAAAGAGTAACAAACATACATGTTCGTGAATTTTACCAGCTTTAATATAAGTAGGATAGGATTTGTATTTGTATTTTTGCCCGTGCCCGTGATACATTTAAATCATTCTCGAATTCATCAGAATATACGCCAAAAAATTCATTAAAATCGGTCCAGCCGCAAGAAAGTTCAGCGGCAAGAATAATGCCTACATATGCTGTACTAGCTTGTTACATGTACCACGGCTTCGCCCGTGATACATGTGTAGTTTACGTCACTCAGTGAAGTTGCAGCTCTCCAATGGTGAAAGAATTTTTGAAGTCCAATGATTTTTGCGTTAAAACGTTACAAACATACAAAAGACAAAAATCCGAAGGTTTCCTGTTTATAATATTAGTCTTGATATGTACTTCTGTGTTTTTACAATGTGTACCTACAATGTTTATTTTTTTATTATTATACTAATTTTTCGCCTAGAATTTCGCCAGCGTTGTCAAAGTAAATATAAACAGTCCCATTTTGGCCGCATATTTGTCCGTCCCATTATGGCTGCTCCCGCAGGATTTATAGGGAAAAAGCAACATATCTTCGATCTCGGCTCTCAAACTCAACAGTGGCAGAGACATGTAGACAGACAGAGTTACTTACGCTTTTATAATATTAGACATTTTTTATTGAGAACAAGAATCTCACCTAATCGCTTAAGATTGGGAATTTTTAAAATAATTAGAACCTCAGCTAACCGGCTTGTGAGCCGGTTAGCTGAGATTATTGATAGCCGGTTATTGTGATGACCGAGACTGCCTACATTATCCATTATTTAAATTGATGGCACAGACTTTAACCTAGAAATGAATAGTTTCTAGATTGTTATTTAATATCCAGTTGTTTATGTAATATAAAAACGGTGCAATGGACGTTTGGCTAATTTTATTACAATCCGTTGATCAATATAAATTTATTTTATCGTTTACAACGCAAACTTCAATGATATCGATATACGAAGTCGTTTATATTCCTTGTTATATTGCTATGAACATCAGTGCATCAATCGAACTGGTAATTATAACAACACAGGTTACCGACGTCCCTGTAGGGGCCAGGTATCACTCCAGGTTTTAATAAAAACAAAATCACGACAATCATTTAAAAATATGCAAAAAAATAAAGTCGAATTGAAAACCTTTTTGGGAATGTCGTTTACATGATTTTTAGTGTTTGTCATGAGAGAAATTTCTCATTTACTCATTTATCTAATTTAAGATTTTTTTTTCATGTATAATAAAATCAATCGATAATAATAACTCTATACCACAGATACTGATATATTATCCGCAAATAATCCACTAAATACATAGTCACTAATTTTGTGTGTTATACTTTCTTATTATGTATATATATATATATATATATATATATATATATATATATATTTACACTATTTTAAAATATTGTGCTTTGAATGGACATGTATTATTTAAATTATTATTACTTTTTATTTTATTTTAATTTTAACTTTTGTAATTATGTTTTTGTGAATTTCTTTTTGTAAAATTGTTATAAAATATGATATTGGGTCCTTGTTACCCCGAAATAAAGAATTTATATTATATTATATTATTATATTATATATATAACTTTTATAAAATATCATAATCATAATAATTCATTCATGAAATCTTGGATCACGTACAAATCGCACGGTGAAAGAATGTTGGAAATCGGTCTAGTTATCCCTAAAATTAGCGCGTATAAACAAACAAACTTTTTAGATTTATATTTGCATTAATAAAGTATACAAGCACAGATATAACGATTAAAGTACAAACTTTCTTTCTAATATCAGACAGAAAGTATGAAGAATTTATTGCCTTATCTAAATTAAAAAATAAATTACCAAGTATTATTCTATTCTCTTATGTCATCAAATCATATAAAAAATAAATAAAATTATATATTATAATGGAGTTTGTGTAGAAATGAAGTACAAAACACAAATATCCACTATAGTTTATTCACTACTAAAGAT